>NW_028263372.1:23629539-23709539 GCF_051168715.1 Poecilia mexicana
ATCCTAAAAACTATTGTTTTTGTAAAAGAAAAGAAAACATACTCCAAAATAAACACCTTTTCAATCTCCGGCGACAGACATGCACAAAGTTAGAGATATAAATGAGTTGGTGTAGTGTGTAAAATAATACACAGTTTTTGGATTTTAAATTTTAAGAGGTGCTATCTGAGAAACTCTGCCATGAGCTTACCTTGAGAAAGTTGCCTCAAGGTAAGTTTTTATTTAAATTATTAGAAAGTTGTTAAGCCTGTTCAGCATGGCCTCCTGAAGGATCACTGCGTTGTTTTCTAAAAACTGTGAATTCAAATAACATATGATTCAGTGTGAATCATGCCCTGGTGTTTACAGTAACCTGACACCAACATGGACATCCTAAGGATGTTTTGGACTGCTGTGGTTTGGTAACACTTTGGAGTCATTGGCATCCCTAGCTGAGCTGTGTAAAAGCCTTAAAATAAAATGTTTTTTTTATTATCATTTATCATTCCAGTAGCAGGTTCAAACAAATCTTCAGATCTTTAAGTTGTGTAAAACTATTTAACAAGGTTCAAATATTTATTTTTTTTTCCAAATCAGACCCACCTGTGGTGTTTGTGGCTGAACAAGAACAATCTTGTTTTCATCCAACCAAAGCATACAGTTCCAGCAAAAGTCTCAATTCACCAAACCCACATACTACGTTATATTTTAAAAGTTTTACATATATTTTCCAGGTGTGCCAATGTAGCATGTAAAGCACTGAAGAAACACATTCTGCAAAGAAGCATCATTGTTCAATTCAACTTTAAAAGCAATGACAACATTGAGCCCAGAATATGTTGTTACCATTTAATTTCCCCTCTTCTTGTACCTAATTTTTTTTTTGTTTGATTTTTTCTATACAACATTCTCATGAGTCATCTTTGAACATATATAGCTCATTTTTATGCAGTGCGATTCATTTAACGGGACCATCTTGTGTGAACCTTAAATGCATTAACTTTTCCCAAACATCATAACAGTTTTGTGTCTTTTATATGCTGTAGCATCTTTTGAGATCCGTCAAGTCTCATAAAAGCACTTAATCTATTTCTCTCAGCATTTTCATAGCTGGTTGGCTGAATGTTGCGCTGTTAACAGCTTCTATAGCAATGCAGTCTACACAGAAAACTGTGAATTAAGCTGAAATAGTTGGCAGGATTAAGGGCAATCCTCCCCTATGTTGATTAAAAGAAATGCATCTTGGGCAATAATCTCTATGTTTCTCTCTGATTAAATTTGGTTTGGTAACTATGGAGATATTTGGGGTTTGTGGGGCTTTTGTTTACATATCTACATTATCTAACTGCCTTCTGGTTGGTGCTAATTGAAGTTCAGTCGAGGAGTCGTCTGTATCTCTTAAGTACTGTAAGACTGCTACATTTGCCCAAAAGATTGTTTATTTATGTGGTCTTGCAAAATAATATGTCACTGTAAGACGAGCTGCAGTAAGTTTTGAATGATGCTGTCTTAATGCATAATAATTCATGGTTAATACTAGTTGATGGGAGAGAAAAGTCTGTGCTTGTTGGTGTCATAATCATCTGCAATAAATTAAATCTACCAATGTTTCTGTGGCGACACTAGATGGTAGTTCGGGTTTTGTGGGATTTTAGTTCTAATAGGTTGCTCAACAACGCCACCCTGGGAATTTCACCCAGGGAATATTACCTCTCGTCGGAGGCACACAGGTTCGGTTATGCAGGGATTTAAAACATCTGAGACAGTTCACAGTTATAAAAGTAGTTTTATTAAATTCTCTTTTTTAAAAAATGTTTTTAAAAATGACACAATAAATCAAAATAAGTCAAAAGAAAATAAAAAAACTGCAGCAGCTGAGGTTACCGGCCGGAGGGGGGCGCTATGGGGACGACCTCCACCAAACACAGCAAACCAAAAAAAAAACCTTTTAACACCAGACGCAGTGAGACACCCCAAACTCAAAAATCACAGCACACAGACGAGGAGGACACCGTCACCACACCAACACCGCCACCGGGCCTCAGCAACTGCAAACAAAAACAGACAGTTAACCAATATAATAATCTCAAAAAGAATAATATCAGCCCTGACTAAATAAAGAACAAAAAAAAAGGCTGTAGACAAAATAAGTAAAAGAAATAGAAAACAGATAATACAAGTTAAAACATCAGGCCCAGGCGTGGTCCTCTTGCCGCACCGCAGCGAGAGGTGAAATGGGCGCGCTGACGCCACACCCCAAACACCGCTTTAATGAGGGCGGATAACGCCACAGTCCAACTTTAAAAACAATTGTGCCGAAATCCGGGAGATAAACGTAGACAGGAGCAGAGCAGGTCCGGAAAACGGATGCAGACAGAGCAGATCCGGGAAACGAACGTAGACAGAGCAGATCCGGGAAACGAACGTAGACAGAGCAGATCCGGGAAACGAACGTAGACAGAGCAGATCCGGGAAACGAACGTAGACAGAGCAGATCCGGGAAACGAACGTAGACAGAGCAGATCCGGGAAACGAACGTAGACAGAGCAGATCCGGGAAACGAACGTAGACAGAGCAGATCCGGGAAACGAACGTAGACAGAGCAGCAATGGTCCAACTGTGGGGACTACAAACAGATTAGTCACTAAAACTAAAAGAAAGCGGAGCCTAGATGGGTGTTAATTTCTTACCTGCCGATCCACAAACACGCACACACACACACACACTCGCAGACCGAGGAAGAGGAGCGCAGCGCTGAGGCGTTTTACCTATAATCACACTTTAATTTAGATTTTCTGACCACGATCAGCTAAAGTGCAGGGAGAGAGAACACCTACCACCAGATCGTCAGCACAACATGCACCAGCCAGCAATTTGTTGCTTTCCGCTGCCAGATTCCACCGGACACAAACCACACAGTGGGAGCACAAAGACGACACATGCTGAATGAGCGCTGCAGCTCCCTTATATACACCACGCCCACCTAAGAACCGGAACTCCTCACCTGGAAACTATTTGTAGAATTACATACATTTCTATACCACTACATTCTACCCCCCCTTCTTGCATCGTCGACCCGACGATGGCCAATTCAAAACTGGAACTATCAGATCCAAGGTCTAAAAGCTGATACACTTGACATGGATGCAGAAGAGCCTCCAGGAAGAGCATCTCCTGCTGGCCGTGGGAGATGGTACACATTAGAATGTTGTCCAGCAGTTTGTCGTTTGGAACGACGTAAGGCCACTGGCTCAGGACAGCTGACAGGTGGAACAGTCACAGATGTAGAGGGTTCAGCGGATACAACTGGTTCACATGGTGACCCTGGTTCCTGGGATGCAGCTTGAGGCTGTGATCTACTAGAAGGTAAGTCAGAAGCAACCACCAGGGGTTGCTGTTCACAAACAAACAGATCATAATCAAATGGGCCATTATCCTCAGACAGTCCTTCTTCTACAGAAGGCAAGTTGTGAGGAGGAATGTGATCAGGAGGAACAACACCAACCACAGGCTTCAGCATGGTACGGTGTACCTGTCTTACTTTAGTCTGGTCATTCATAGGTGCAATGGTATAAACAGAGCCATCGTCCTTTGGTGCCCTCAACACTTTATACTTGACAGAGCTCCATCGGTCCCTGGTCTTATGAGGCCCCCTAGCAGTAAAGTCACGCAAAAACACAAATTGACCTTCTTTTAATGGCAGATGTTTCACCTGAGTCTCATGGGCCTGCCTTCGGCGATCTGCAGCATGTTTCAGGTGCTCTCTAGCCCCATCAAAGGCTACCTGCAAACGAGCTTGATGCTCTTGAACCCACTCATGGACAGAACCACCAACTGGACTCTCAACTCTACCCAACAGGAAATCTAGGGGCAGTCTAGGTTCCTGACCAAACATTAAAAGGAAAGGTGACTCTCCAGTAGATTGGTGAGGAGTTGTATTATAACAATAAAGAACCTGGGGCAAACAGGCATGCCAATCTCTCTTCCGAGACACAGGCAGCGTCCTTAACAGATTGTGCAGCGTCCGATTAAAACGCTCACATTGGCCATTTCCTTCTGGGTGATATGGAGTGGTGCGTGATTTTACAATGCCATACAAGCTACACAGCTGCTGGATAAGTGAGCTCTCAAAGTTACGACCCTGGTCGGAGTGCAACCGAGCTGGAACACCAAACTTATAAAACCATTCAGACACCAAAACCTTAGCCACAGTGGCCGCTCGCTGATCCCGTGTGGGGACAGCAACAGTATATTTACTAAAAACATCTGTCAAGACCAAAACATTTTCTAAGCCATTCTGAGTGGGCTCTAAGGTGGTATAATCAATAGCCAAAATTTCATTAGGACGTGATGCTAATAAATGTCCCATGTTACCATAAGCTTTAAGGTGGACATCCTTTGCCACCTGGCACCTCTCACAAGCCTGGCACCATTGGGCCACATCAGAGGCCATATGAGGCCAGTAACACCGGGACCGTAAGAGCGCCAAAGTTCGCTCCACTCCCTGGTGACCATGTTCTTCATGAACTTGGGTCAGAACATCCTTAATTAGCACACTTGGTAACACCAACTGAAACACAACATCACCACCGTCGGACCTAAATACCTTTCGATAGAGAACTCCATCTCTCTCGACAAACCGGTTCCACTGTCGAAGCAGAACCAACGTGGATGAAGACAGCTGGGCTCGCTCCTCTCGACTAGGATGCTGTCCTTTCTTCCAAAACACCAACACGTCCTGTAAAACAGGATCCGCCTGCTGCAAAGCACAAAGTTCAGCTGTAGTATGCTGTGGCAAAACTGCAACGACTGCTTGGGTTGCCTCAACTGTTTCAAACCCCAAAGCTTCCTGCAATGCTCTAGGCATAGCTGTACCCGGAAGCATGACTTTCACATCTGGTAGGTCAGGTGGATGCTGGCGAGAAAGCGCATCAGCATTGGTGTTACTCCGACCTGACCGGTACTTGATCTCAAAATCAAAAGATGCTAGCTGAGCAGCCCACCTCTGTTCAGTGGCAGCCAATTTAGCGGTGGACAGATGACTGAGAGGGTTGTTATCAGTGTAGACAATACATTTGTTCCCCAACAGATACTCTCTAAACTTGTCAGTCATGGCCCACTTAAGGGCCAGAAACTCAAGCTTCATGGAGCTGTAATTTGCCATGTTTCGCTCTGTGGGTCTCAAGCCTCGACTGGCATAAGCAATCGGTCTCACCTTGCCTCCTTGCATCTGAGAGAGGACTGCTCCCAGGCCACCATGGCTGGCATCAACCTCCAGGATAAATGGCTGAGTGAAATCTGCATAGGCTAACACTGGTGTTGTTGTTAGCTTAGCCTTCAGGATTTCAAAGCTCTTTTGACACTCATCAGTCCAACATGCAGCAAGTCCACAATCTGATTTCTTACCAGCTTTGGCACCAGCACACTGAGCCACAACTCTATGCAAAGGAGCTGCCAGTTTTGCAAAACCTTCCACAAAACGACGGTAATAACTGGCAAAGCCAAGGAATGACCGAAGTTCTGAAGCTTTAGCGGGAGTTGGCCAGTTAGCTACAACTTCAACTTTACTAGGATCTGTGGCAACCCCTTCACCAGAGATCACATGTCCTAAATAACGTACCTCTTTTTGAAAAAAGGAACATTTACTGAGCTTTGCCTTAAGCCCCTGTTGTAGAAGTCGATCCAGCACCACCTTCAAGCGCTCCAGATGTTGATCCACACTTGAAGAGAAAACAACAATGTCATCAAGATATAACAAAACAGACTGGCACTGTTGATCCCCAAAAATCCGCTGCATTAACCGTTGGAAGGTACTAGGCGCATTGCAGAGCCCAAAAGGCATCCGGTTCCATTCAAACAGCCCAAAGGGAGTACAAAAGGCAGTTTTTGGACGATCTGCCTCCACAACTGGAACCTGATTATACCCACTAGCCAAATCAAGGGTGGAAAACCAACATGCACCAGACAAGGCATCCAATGACTCTTCTATTCGTGGGAGAGGAAAAGAGTCTTTTCGGGTCTTGCTATTTAACTGTCTATAGTCAACACACATCCGAATACTTCCATCTTTCTTTCTCACTAATACTATTGGAGAAGCATACGGGCTGCTACTCTCTCTAATGATCTGTGAAGTCAGCAATTGGTTGATATGGTCCTTCACCACCTCATAATCAGAAGGGGGAATACGCCTATAGCGTTGTTTAACTGGGACATCGTCAACCAAAGGAATGTCATGAGCTATCAGACTAGTACAGCCCAGGTCACCATCTTGAGATGAGAAAACTGTCATGTACTGATGGAGCAATGATCTCACCTGACCTTGTTCTTCCACAGACAAAGACGACAAATCCAAGTCCTTCACCTGCTGTTGCACACCAACTGAAGCCGTCTGGCACCCCATCCTGGCTACTTTTGCTGGGACTTCAGTAATTCCTGCCGGGAGACTCACCACATTAACAACATTCAGTGTGCCAACAACAGTGCGAGGGTATAACACCACTCCAGTCAAACCAACATTAATAATGGGCACATAAGCTGTACCCCTAATTACTGGAACCAAGGCAGGGGAAGCAAGCAAACCAGAAGGCAATCCGGACTCTAAGGGTTCAAACAGAGCAGTAGAGCCTGAGTACCCATCAGAACATGTGGCAGCCACAATTTTCATGACTCCACCAGGAATCCGACAGCCCTTTTTACCCCTGACCTTAACCCTTCCAGGACTATGAGGCTCTTGTAAGGAGGCAGACTGACACTGCTGCAGTGCCTGCATGACGGACTGAGGGGTCTCAGAAACACCAGGCACAGAAGACCAAGCTACACCATGCAGCCCAAACAGTTCCTGATAACACTTCCTGATCACATTCATCCCCAAAACACCTGGGACCTTAGTTGGGAGCTCACCACAAGGGTCCTGAACAACCAAAACACCACAGTGGGGAATCAATTTGCCACAGAGTTGTACATCAAGTTCTAAATAGCCAATATAAGGAATCTTAAGACCATTGGCAGCTCTAAGCTCCAACCAATGACACGAATGGAGACGCTCCAAACCCCAAGACTCCATATGCTGACGAAAAAAGCTTTCAGAGACCGTGGACACCATTGAACCAGTATCCACTAAACATGCGACTGTTACACCACCCATGATTACATCTGCATGAGGACAAGCTGAGATCAATTTAGAAGCACCCAAACTCCCAATAACGGCTTGTGAGCCAGTAGCACCCCCACCTAAACTGTGGCTCTGCAGTTCGGTGGGAACTAGTTTTCCGCCGCTGAAGCAGAATGGGGCCGAGTAGCTGAATCTGACTGAACTTGGGTTCGACAAGGGGCACGCACCCCATCACACTCTCGTGCAAAATGACCAGGCTGATTACACCGCCTACAGATAACTGGACCAGCAAAGGGTGGACGGTTAGTACGACGGAAATTCTGCAACTGAGAAATGCTCTCACTAAGCTGTTGGAGCTGCTCTTGCTGACGCTTTAGCATTTCCCTCATCTGACTCATTTCTGTTGCTGATGTCAAAGAAGCTACCTGAGGACCACCATGAACCCCATACTGGACACCATAAACTGAAGGAACCGACTGACTACGGCTTCTCACAGGATGAGGTACCCCTTCGCGCTCCCACTGTATTGCTGCAGTCCTAACATCAAGCAAAGTGCTGTCCGGCCTCGCGCGCACCAGCTGCTTCAGCTCACGACGCAGGGAACCATCCAACACCTGCTCAACAAACTGATCTCTTAGCAGCGTCTCAGAATTCAACATACCAGCAGGTGCGCGTTGCTTTACCTTCTCCATAAGACCCATTAATGCGAGGGAGAACTCCTGAAGACTCTCCCCCTCTTGTTGTCCTCTGGAAAAGAAGGCCTCTTGGAGAGCAACATATGACTCTGAGCAGCCATACAATTCTTGTAAGATTTCAAACACTTTAGCAGGGTCCTCTCTCTCTGCACTAGAGCGATACTTTATTTCATTCCTAGCCTCTCCATCCAAATGATCGAACAGGAAAAATGCTTGGTCAGCAACAGATAGATGTCGCGCTCTCATACACACCTTTGCTTCCTCCATCCACTCACTCAATCCTATGCCTGTCCTTCCTCTAAAGATGGGACATTTCCTATCCCTAGGCACAAAAATCAGTCTCTCTGCTACAGGGAGACTAGGCGTAGGAGGGGCATTAGCCGATGCCGAAGAAGTGGACGGTTGAGCACCCAAGCTAGCCTGACCCTGTCGCAACTGCTCGTTGTCAGCTCTTAAGCTTGCTACCAGGTCCTTAAGTTCCTGAATTTCTTCTTCCATTATAGCAAGCTTATGATTACTGCAGTGCAAAAAAAAAAAAACAACCTAAGGTTAAACTATTAAGACCTCACCCACCACTTTGAAGCTCTACATGGAACCACTGCTGCTCTGTTTCTGGATCGGTCAATCTGCACAAAAAGAAAAAAAGGGAAAAAAAAGAAAAAAAAAATACACAAACACAAATATTGAAAAACACAAACACTGGTCTCAGATGTTCATAAAAAGCATAATCCTGCCGACAACGCCAAAAATGTGGCGACACTAGATGGTAGTTCGGGTTTTGTGGGATTTTAGTTCTAATAGGTTGCTCAACAACGCCACCCTGGGAATTTCACCCAGGGAATATTACCTCTCGTCGGAGGCACACAGGTTCGGTTATGCAGGGATTTAAAACATCTGAGACAGTTCACAGTTATAAAAGTAGTTTTATTAAATTCTCTTTTTTAAAAAATGTTTTTAAAAATGACACAATAAATCAAAATAAGTCAAAAGAAAATAAAAAAACTGCAGCAGCTGAGGTTACCGGCCGGAGGGGGGCGCTATGGGGACGACCTCCACCAAACACAGCAAACCAAAAAAAAAACCTTTTAACACCAGACGCAGTGAGACACCCCAAACTCAAAAATCACAGCACACAGACGAGGAGGACACCGTCACCACACCAACACCGCCACCGGGCCTCAGCAACTGCAAACAAAAACAGACAGTTAACCAATATAATAATCTCAAAAAGAATAATATCAGCCCTGACTAAATAAAGAACAAAAAAAAAAGGCTGTAGACAAAATAAGTAAAAGAAATAGAAAACAGATAATACAAGTTAAAACATCAGGCCCAGGCGTGGTCCTCTTGCCGCACCGCAGCGAGAGGTGAAATGGGCGCGCTGACGCCACACCCCAAACACCGCTTTAATGAGGGCGGATAACGCCACAGTCCAACTTTAAAAACAATTGTGCCGAAATCCGGGAGATAAACGTAGACAGGAGCAGAGCAGGTCCGGAAAACGGATGCAGACAGAGCAGATCCGGGAAACGAACGTAGACAGAGCAGATCCGGGAAACGAACGTAGACAGAGCAGATCCGGGAAACGAACGTAGACAGAGCAGATCCGGGAAACGAACGTAGACAGAGCAGATCCGGGAAACGAACGTAGACAGAGCAGATCCGGGAAACGAACGTAGACAGAGCAGATCCGGGAAACGAACGTAGACAGAGCAGATCCGGGAAACGAACGTAGACAGAGCAGATCCGGGAAACGAACGTAGACAGAGCAGCAATGGTCCAACTGTGGGGACTACAAACAGATTAGTCACTAAAACTAAAAGAAAGCGGAGCCTAGATGGGTGTTAATTTCTTACCTGCCGATCCACAAACACGCACACACACACACACACTCGCAGACCGAGGAAGAGGAGCGCAGCGCTGAGGCGTTTTACCTATAATCACACTTTAATTTAGATTTTCTGACCACGATCAGCTAAAGTGCAGGGAGAGAGAACACCTACCACCAGATCGTCAGCACAACATGCACCAGCCAGCAATTTGTTGCTTTCCGCTGCCAGATTCCACCGGACACAAACCACACAGTGGGAGCACAAAGACGACACATGCTGAATGAGCGCTGCAGCTCCCTTATATACACCACGCCCACCTAAGAACCGGAACTCCTCACCTGGAAACTATTTGTAGAATTACATACATTTCTATACCACTACATTTCCATTCTTAAAGGTTACAAGTTTGGCTTTATTAGATTATGACCACACCACTCGCTTACAGTAAATGACCTCAGCTTTGAGCAAACAGGGGTCAGTTAACCAGAAATGTCTTCACCCACCAAAACACACCTAAAACACAAGTAGTGAAAACCGCAGAAGTCATCTGAATCAAAGCTGGGGAAAAAAAATAAAAAAATACAGAAACTGAAACCAAATCTAAACTTGAGCTTGAGTCAAAGTAGTTTCCATCTGCTCTGCTCTCTTCCTTACAGGTGACTGTGATGAGATTGCGCTCCAGAGAATGTGTTTTGTGATTTACACCATGATAGTGGCTGGACATGCTGGTCTGCTACGGAAAACTGGACACAGGTGAGCGGTGAGATAAAGCAGACCCTTCAAATGACAGAAAAATTAACTAACAGATTGTAGTAGTGGATGGCACTCCAATGGTCTGATAAATCTAAAAGAAATAATACTTCAGTGTCTGGACTAAAATACTCAAAATTGAAAATCGACGGCGTCTGAGACGTCTAACGTTGGTCTGCATCAATTAAACGGAAAGTTTAACTGTCAAGGAAATGAGCGCGGCGGATGAGAGCTGAGGAGAGGCAGAGTGCAACGCCAATGATCTGCACTTTGTCGGTCACTGCTCATTTAATCACTGACCCGGAGGAAGAAAACTGAAACGAATCCCTTCCACACCCTAATCTCTATACCGTAAATCGTGAGATTAACGTCATAATGCGCTAGAGGCCCCCTGAAAATGGATTATAGTTCTTAAAAAATTGGTATTTAATTTACAAAAAATGTGGAACAACTCCTGTATATTTTTCCCATTTCACTGACGTTAAACATTTTGAAGAGACATTTGCTTGAATGACCTCTTACTGACGAAACATTTATTGTATCTAGTCCAGTCTTTTTTTCTTTTCTTTTTTTATCTCCGTCCAACAAAGCCGAAACTCTCAGGGCCAAGCTGGGCAGCAACATGAAGAAACGGCTTGGAATAAAAGTAGCAATGTCCTTCCTGATACCATTTTCCTCCCCCCAAACAAGCAAACTGATCTCTATTGTTCCTTCATCTTTCTAAAGCCAGACGTACTCAGAGAGGCGATCTGATCACACGGTGCTTCCCTCTGGCTCTAGTTTGGTGCTACAAATTATTTCTCTGCTGCATTTGTCAAGAGCCTCGCTTCTGAATTAAAGTGCCGCATAGAACAACATCAATTGGTTGAGGTCGAAGTAAAGCCAGTCCAACTTTTCTGACCAGATCACTGCGTTTGGAAGAAATTAGGTTTACTACAGTGACAGAATACACAGAACCAACGTGCTTCGTGCTGTGTGTGACTGAATCATGAACTGAAAGGGCCTCATCAAACTGATAGCAGTATGTGGTTAAACCAGTGAGAGCGGACAATTTCTTAAAAACATGTGACCCTTATTTAGAGGCGACAGCAAATACTTTCCACACACTACAGTCTAGAGTCCTTAGTTTGTCAAATGACCTCCATCTACTTCATTCAAGCCTGACTGTTAAGACAGGTCAGGCATGATGTGTTTCTCCTACTCCACAGATTGTGGATCACTTTGAAATATTTGAAAAGGTCATGTTGCCTTATGCTGAGAAGGAAATACCCTCGAGTGTTTATGACATCCCCTAACATTGTGATTAACATTTGCGGATCGGCCCAGCCCCTCCGGACCTTAATCCAATAGAACATTAGTAACATGACATCAAGAGTACGGTTTCTGGCAAAACTAATACATGGAGAGGAATTGTAGAATGTGTTCCAATAGTTCTGGGCAGGAATACGTGTTCACAGGGGAAAGAGCTTGGATGACTCGACACAAACGCAAATGCGATGCTGTTCTCCAGAAAGAAACTTATTAATAGCATGATGACTCATAGGAAGATTAAATCTGGAAGCATGTTTCAGCTTTACAGAAAATGCTTGAGTTTGTAGAGAAAGGAAGACGCTTTATTTTTTATTTTACAGATGAACTTTGTTTTTTTCCCCCTCAACTTCTATAGATGGATCAAAACACTGTTTTGTGTTTTGATTTTGACAAGAATGTCCACCAATAATGCATGGTTGAAGTATAAACTTCACACGGTATTTTTAAGTACATTTCTTTTATTTTGAATGGAACCGTTTTTCCAATCCTCTGGAATTAGAGCAGCAGCTTATTGCTTGTTTGCAACCTGTATTGCTATATTCCTCAGAAACAATAAAGGGCTGAAGTACATGAGCAATCTCAAAGTCAATGCTTAAACTATTTTATTTTTTTACCAATTCTTTAATTATGGTCCAAACTTGAATGCCTTTATACTTATTTGTTTTTCTTTTAACTAGAAATTGCATAATAATTGCATAAAAAATAAATATATCACAGCTGTCTGGCAAAAACTTTGTACTTCCAGAACAGAACTTTCCATGAAAGAAAAAGATACTTTTAACAGACATTAAAAAGTATCTCCTAGATCAGTGTTTTTCAACCACTGTTCCGCGTCACACCAGTGTGCCGTGAGTGATCGTCAGGTGTGCCGTGGAAATTATTCAATTTCACCTATGGTACCGTATTTTCCGGTCTATACGACGCTACTTTTTTCCTAAGCTTTGAACCATGCGAATTGTAGCCCGGTGTGGCTTTCCTGTGTATTTTTCTTCAACCACCAGGGGGCTCTCTAGAAGAAAGTGAATCATAAGAAGTCAAAATTGTAAATCAAAGAAGAACGCGCTAATTTTCATTTAGAACAACCATATGCTAGCAGCAGGCACATTTCTCCGGTTTGAGGTTGAGGCACTACAGGAGGGAAATAAAGTCGCTGCACTTAAACTCGGTGTGAACGAAACCATGGTTCGACTTTGGAGACGTAGTGCTGCGTCCTTAATATATCCAGCAGATTTTATAGGACGCAGCTCTCTGCTGGGAAAACCGAGAGCAGCTTCCAGTTTCGTTTTTTTTTTTTTTTTAATTGAAGGTGCTAGTATGGTGAGCTCTATAGTCCGAAAAATACGGTAATTGGTTTTAAAAGATTTTTTGAAATCTTTTAAAAATCTTTGAAATCTTTGAAATGCAGTTTTGAAAATGCAAATAATGCCATCTTCGAGTGTCTGCTGTAGTGACTAGCGGTGTAATGATGTAATTTTCTTACCACTAGATGGCAGTAGCTACAGAGCATTTTACATTAAAACAAGAGAATTAGTGATGCATGAACGTTACAGGTAGCGGTGAGGGCATCGTATCTAGCTGTGACGACAGTGATGAAAAGACGGTGAAGCTCAGCAGTAGTTGGAAAGAACATGGGTCCATTTCCCACAACATGTCTGTGTGAAGTGAGCTTCTCAAGCCTGGTTAGTATAAAAACTAAAACCAGAGAGAGACTGAGAGCTGTTGAGGAAGATCTTTGTCTTTCTTCAATTTCTGCCAGGAAATCAGCTGTTTTCATCCAAACATTCACAGGTTTCACACTAGATGGGTAAAATATACAGATATTAACATTTTGTAGATGCAAATCTTCATATTATAACAGTGAAATCTTTCCCAAATATTATTGCTTCTTTCAGAATAAGAATTATTTTCTGTATTCTGGCTAAAAGAATGCTTGTGGATTAGTTTGTAAAACACTTTGAAATTTTCTACAACTTCTTTAAATTTAACACCACAGTGTTGTGGCCCTGTCCAGGTGTTCAGGTGTATTTTTGAAGTGGACATGTAACGTGCAATTTGAAATAAGAAATGTAAAATGTGATAAAAATAAATTTTTGTGTTTATTTGATTCCTATTCAAGACACTTTGATAAGAATGACTATATATGTAATATAGGCGGCTATAGAGTATCTTTGTTTACATTTTTGGTTGGTGGTGTGCCTCGAGATTTTTTCAATTAAAAAAGTGTACCTTGGCTCAAAAGAGGTTGAAAAACACTGTCCTAGATAGTCATTCACACAGTTTGATCAAAGTCACATAGTATTTTTGATACTTTTTAAATGTCAATTCATCAGTAACTATTGATCACAGACAGTTGGAGTGTGATCAATAGATGATTTTTACAAAAAAAAAAAAAAAAATATATAAAGGTTTTGCCCAACAGTGACAATACGGAACATTTACACAACTGAACCATCTATATTTTAGGAATATAACAACTCATGGCATTTCTTTAAAATACTGTCCCAGATAGTTTGTTGTAGAATTATTACTGGAGTGTTTTTCCCACAAATCATTAGTAACTTAATCCTACATTTCTGCTTCAAAAAATAAAAATAAAAAAATCCCCAAACATTTGAAGCCCTTCATTTCAGTTTTAGGGGGATTGCAGACAGTGAATCATGCTGACTACAGCTGAGCAGACTGCATCAGCCCAGCTGAACGTTTCATGGTTGCAACAGCAGGGAAGGAGCCTTCAGCACAATGCAGCTTTGACCGTAACATGGAGGGTCACCTTAAGTTCACGTGAAAATTGTTATATCTGTATAGATGACAAACTGACCCTCATGCTGAAGGTTATTTCTCACCCCGAGTCGCAGCTCATCTACTACACTGGCAAGCTGTCTTTGTAACTGGAAGCAGATGTTAAGAGCTGCTAGAGGAGAAGTTTCAATTAGGGACCCTGAATGTTTTTGTTAAAATTATATTATCCATTGAAATAAGAAATTAAGAAATAAAGCAAATATATATATCAACACAAAAGCCCTTGTTGGTCACCTTCACTTTTTTATTTGATTAATATAAAAACTGATCTTTTCAGTCAGAGATTCTGTGAAGCAGTGAAGATTTGAGAGTCAGGTCCATGTTGGAGTTATGCAGAAGGGGACAAAGTCTGCAGACTGGTCTTGACGGTTGCTAGGTTAGCCTTCCAGGAGCTCAGGGTGTCGTACAGCTGCTGCCACTGCTGCTTGCCAAAGGTGCGGTGTGTGCTGTGGCTGAGAGAAGGGAGACGGGAAAGCAAGGCCAAGGTCACACTTCATGGCAAAAGCAGGTTCAGCTATGAAAAACATGCAAGACCGTTTCTAGAAAATGTTTACGAAAGGGTCCTGCATGCAAACTTTATGTAGAAAAGAATGGACCATTTCTTCATCCTGTTTCAGTTTTAATATCCAGTTTAAACCAGTGACAAGACAGTCAGTTACCAAAAAGAAGGGAATGCACAAGCACAGCAAAATAGGTGAAGATAACAATGTTGTATGATTATGAAAGTGCATAATGCAGTAGATTACAGACCAGTCAAGTTGTTTCTATTTTAATAACTGAGTTGTGTTTTTACTAAGTAAAACATAAAACTTTAGTAAATCTCTTACTAAATGTTTCTGTAAACCAGGTAATAATCTTATGATGTCCATTCAATTCTTTATGTAAATTGCATTGTGAAGAGGCTTTAGGTAGCAACTGTTGTGAATTGGTGCTACATATTATAAATAAGCTGAACTGGAGTAATCTGAAGGGAAGAATGGGCAAAATGAGATAGACGAACAGGGAAAAACATGAATTAGGAATAAATAGATTAATCGGATTACAAGTAAGTGAGTTTGTGAATTTAGATAATGGATCAGGAAATCCATCATCTAAATGGATGACAGATTCATCCATTTAGATGGAAATGCAAACTTTATTTTCTCCCCTATACCTATCCAGACCAGAAAAAATATACCTAAATCAAATTCCATACTTTTCCAGACTGCCAAGAGTATTACTTGCTCTCTTGGTTATCTGAAACCAAACATCTTTTCCACAAAGCAAACTGCAGCACATTGCCTTTTAAACTCCACATTTTGTTTTTTTCCAGTTATTGCTTAAAACAAATAAGCTTAACTATAGACAACTTAAAAAAATCGTTATTTTCATTAGCTACATATTCATGTTAACTTATGTATGGCACAATATTGAAAGAACTTACCTCACGACAACTTTTCTCTGCGTCTGGTCAATTTTGCAGTAGACCATTTTGGTCCGAACAGCTGAAAAAAAAAAAAAAAGGTGAGGAGAGAACAAGAGCTTCAACAAAAATCTACAGGATCTCAGCCAGACACAAAAGGAATCAACAAGTCCGTGTAGATTAACTGATCAGGATGGAAATATGATTTTTCATTCTGTCAGCTAGAGACATCTTGGGCACATCCAACCGTAGTTTCAACCCAAGTCGTCTACTGTAGATTATTTTCTTGTATCCAACTATCACAGCCTGGTTTATCATTAGTGCATTCCCAACAAACTTTTGTCTTTAATTTTCTCTCTGGTTTATTTGAATCAGTGCTTACAGTGGGCAGAAGAACCGATAAGTTGAGCTAGATAAAGTCTGTGTATTACCACCAAACAGGCACAAGGTTCAGCACAAAATCTTGTTCAAAATTTCCTGAAACATTATTCGTTGAGAAGCAGCAGAAAGGCGATGCGTCTTAACGTCATAGCATGCATTTAGCAGCTTAAAGAGCCCAGCGGTCTTGTCTTTTTCTGTCGGTCCATCATTAAGCGTCATTCGTGCGTCGCACTGTGATTCTGTGTTAAACCTATAAACCTTGCGGAGCGCCTAAACCCCATACATCATCTCCGAACCTGAAGCAGCCCCAAACTTTAGCTCCCCTTTTAGAAAGCTTTTAAAGGTTTAGTGAATAATTTGTCACAGATACTGACGCTATGATTGTTTTTAAAGTACAGTTTGGATGGAGCTCACCCATTAGTGCAGTCAAACTTGACTGATGCTCAGAGCGAGCGGAAACGGGCAGGATGCCAACAGGCTGCAGCTGTGGGCAGCTCTAACAACATCCATGCATTTGGGCGTCAGACAGCAGAAAACACAATGTTTTAAAATGGGGTCATATTGCAAAAAGAGTGGAGACATGCATCTAAGCCACGCTAACTACGTTTAAATAGTCTTGGGTATACATTTCTCTGAACTGCGCCAAGTGTTTGAAGGACACGGATGGACAAGGTTCATTTGAGGTTCATACCGTCAATGACGAAAGCCTCGACGTCATCAGCGCCGATCTGCAGCTCCTGCTGTATGGTGTCGAAGGAGATCTCTTTGAATTCCACCGCCATGCCCATGAACGTCAGCAGGCGCATCTTGGCCATGTTCTGCTCGTGAGAGAGGCCTGAGGACCAAAAAGTGCAGGGATCATTAAGCACAAAACAGTCACAGGCAATTACTCTCCGCTCAGGGAGTTTCCCTGTAATAAAGCTCAGGACGTTTAGGACCAGTCAGGGATTCTACTCATTAACAAAAACATCTCTCTGTGTTGGCTGTTTTGAGAGCCCCATCCTACACACGTTTTAATTGAATTTCATTCATTATGTAGTTGGGGTGGTGGGGGGGGAAGGTAGTGCTGAAACAAACATTCTTGGTCTGCATCAACACAAGCAGACACTCTTAGGGAATAAAATACCCCTAGAAAGTTCAGTATCTTGCCACAAACATGGAAAAAACAAAAACAAAAAAACTTGGAATAAATAATACTCTTATTCACATTAAAATATATAAGTACTTACCAAGAGAATCAATAAAGTCTTTGTTACTCTGGTAGAATTTGACATACGCTGCTAGCTTTGCACTCACAAAGATGGTTAATAGCTGAGAAAACAGACGGGGAGAAAAAACGCCAATGAATAATCAGTCAGATGAACTTATACAAACTAAGGTCATTAAGTTTCTGGACTCATATCGTACACTTAAACCATCAAAGCTCTTGTAAACTGTGAAATCACAAAAGGCACAATTCAGCAAACAATTCCTACTGATAAAGCATGACAAAACACTTTTTCAATAAGATCTAAAAAGGAAAGAAGAGATGTGATCCCTCAAATCTTTAAAAATGCAACTAACAAGGGACATTGGACGAATCCGTCTAATTAAAAATAATCTACATCCTGGTAAATTCCCTGCCTAGATTTGAGTTATGCAAAGAATCTTTCGGCACTTACATCATGGATGAGCTCTCCCTCCAAAAAACGAACAGGTTTCAGGGTGAGCAGGTGGTCAAACAGGAAGGTGTTGGGGTCTTTGAGAGCACGAACAATACATCTGAAAACGATGGGAGCGGGTTGGAAAGAGGGACACCGTTTTCAAACTTCAACAAGCATCAAACCGGTTTTAACAAACGCACCTGTGAGCATCGACGCGCGCTTGTGAGGCGTTGTCCTCTGTGTAACTTCCCAGCAGCTCAACCATCACTTTCGCTGCAGCCTCACTGCAAAGCAGAAAATTGAAAAAGGTTAAAGTCCTTTTAACATACATGCAGTAATTAACACAGACCAGCGATGTGCTAAAACACACCAGCAACCCACTGAGTAATAAAGCATGCACTGCACTGCAACTTTGTTACATTGCAATGTTTCTGAGTGACACAATGTGCCAAATTACAATCCTCACCTCAAAATAAATGTGTGCAATACGTGAAAAGCTAAATCTTCTTGGATGCAGTACTTGGTAGGATTTCATATCAACCTTCCATGCATTCAAATTCCACCACTGCTCTCTAAATACATACTTTTAGCAGCCAAAATGCTAGTCAAAATGAATGTCGGTAATATTGCAGCATCCTGCATTGCTTCAATAAATTAGGACGCATTTGCCAATTTATATTTCTGCATCTGCTGATTTTGAAATAGTCACAATAAACATCAAATACTGCGTACCGTTACCTTTTTTTGCAGTCCACCAATGCTTCGTACACCAGCCTCAGCAGTGTGTGCTTCTTCTCTGTGTTCAGGTTCCAGTCAACAATCCACTTGCGTACCTATTCAGCAACACCGACGCGAATCAAGCCAAAGAAACGCACCTTTAAAACCAACACCGCTTTTAAAGATGGAGAGTGGAGATAGATACCTGATCAAGGTCGGTGGGGATGAAAGAAATGGCGTTACAGGTCGCAGCCACCTTGACGAGGCTGCAGAACACCGTGTACCTGACCGGAGTGTTCTCGTCCATGCCGTGGAACAAGTTGCTCAGCCTGAAAAAGCAACACAACCGTTGACGCGGACCTTTGATCTTTTAATTATCGGAAATCGACATGTTTGACAGGACTCACAGCTGCAGGCGAAGGGAGGGTCGCTCTCCTTCACGGAACTTCACCAGCTTCTCGCACAGACTTTCAATCAGAGCTTCTTGCTTCTCTGGCTCCAGGATTAACAGCAGAGACACGATGCTGTTCATTACGCTCTCAACGTCTACAAAGAGACAGAAAGCAGACGGGGGACTCAAACACCTGAACTTAAGATTTGTTTTTCTCTCCTATTAAAATGAAACCATTTTCACCTTCTTGCTAATAACAAGAGTCAATGTGTGAGACACAGAAGCGTTCTTCCTCACCCACCTTTATCGTCATCCTTCAGGCAGACGTCACAGGCCTCAATGATCTGAGCCAAATCCACATGAAGTCCACCTTCAGCATTCTCCTCTGAGATGTCAGCTCCTTTGGCCTTGATGTAGGACCTCAGTTCTGAAGCCTGAAATGTTACAGTGACATTGTTAATGTCAAGGATGTTTCCGCTGCAGAATATTGAGCTGCTGGTCAGACAAGAGCAAGCTGTATTTTAGTTAAGAATTTAATAAATATCCTGTTTGTCTGTCTATGCTCTGAAATATCAAAGTGCTGGAACCTTTTTACTTCTTAGTCTAGATCAGGAGTGTCCAAACAAAAATAAAAAAAGAAGGTGTTTTCTTTTTTACCTGCTCAACAATAAACTAAGCATGCGATATGTTAATTATAAAGCTTTCTGGGGCAGAAGGTGAGAGAAGTATAAATTGTTCTTTAAGATTTGATTAAAATTTGTCTAATACCAACAATCGGGATGTGATTTGGTGTCACTCTCTCTCTGTCTTTAAATGCTAAATGAATTTAGCCATGTCTCATAGATTAATTAAAAACAGTCTTGGATAAAACAAACAAAAAAAATCTGCTTTTGAATAAAAGTCACTAGATAGATGTCTCATTTACTAGGAAATTAAAGAAAATGCTAATAAAGCCTGGTTATTAAAAGCAAAAACGCTATGCTACCAGTATTTTCTATTGTAATAAGATTTTAAATTGAATGTAATAAATTTGCCCCAATTAAAAACAAAATGTCTTCATCTGCATCGACCACCTGTGTTGGTGGCCCTAATTTGTGTTATTCTTGAGAACTGAACGCTGCACTTTGGACATCTCTACATGTTTTATCATTTGTAAAATTTAAAACATTTCAACTAAGTCAAACGCCAATCATCTGCGCCGATATCCAACCTGTTTGAAAGTTTGATGGCATACATTGCGCATTATGTAAAATCACGCAGTGTTAGAAAAAGCCCTGCTAAAGCATTGAAACTATAGCTTAATCTCCACCACAAAAAAATATAGTTTGAATTTAGTGGCACAAGCTAAAGGGAAATCGAATGAATAATGTTAATGCTTTGTTTAATTCATTTATTTATTTTTGCAACTTTGTTTATGTCGACATATATGTAGGTGGGTAGCATTTGCTAGCCAAGCGTTACTTTTGACTGCAAATATTTTGATCTAGAATAATCTAAGAGCAACATATGTAAACGAAATCCCATGTTGCTAATCCAAATTTTAAACAATTAGTCTTATTTATGAATTTGCTAACATACACATCTTTACAATCAGTCAGTTGCTAAGTACCGAGTTAGCATTGCAGGTAGCTAGCACATGCTAACTTATTTAAATGCGTAGCTTTAATTCTACTCTTAAACTAGAAAACACAATTTTAATATCCTTAGAAAACGTAGGTCACACCTGGTCTTCTTCTGTTATGTCGATAAAAGCTGGGACGCTCATTTTGGTGATACGGTGAGCCTAGATGATGAAATCCACGCTCTCACCAACTCCGAGATCAGAGCGGAAAAGAAAGTCCAGCATCACCGGGTAGACTGATGCTCATCCGGGTCATTTTCTTAAAGCGGCAGCAGCCGGCTAAACTCGTTCAGGTAGCGAGTGCGTCTGTATTCATTCACCGTTTTGTCTCCGTCGTTCTGGAGTCTGGGAAATAGCGACACTTCAACTTTACTTATGCTACAAATAAGTCGAACTTTAACCTGATTAAATAACACTAGTGTATGTGAAAAAGTGTTGAGTAAAAATAAATCAATAAAAAGACCATTGCTCTATCCTGGAAAGTTTATTTCATTGTATTAATTTTGTGAAATAAGCATTGAGTTCATTAGTAGCAGTGGTCTGCAACCATTGCAGACCAAAGAGCCATTTTGCCCCTATTCGAGCTGAGTGAAGAGAGTTGCTGTACTCATTACTGATGTGTAAAAGGAAAAAGAATATCATAGAAGAAGCCATTATTCTAAAAGCAACATAAAACCCAAGATTACAGATGCATTAAAGGACAATGACATTAATTTTTGGAGACATATCGTATACCTGAAATGTTTGACCATAAAGATTGCTATCTTTGGGGGAAAAAAGGTGAAGTTTGCAAACTGGAAATCGCCAAGATGCAGGTAAGTCAGCATCTTGCTGCATGGCGTTTCGATGCATGAGGGACCAATGCACTTGATCCCAGGAAATAAATTTATCTTATAGTTTATAACAGAAAGGTCAATATTTTGGGCCAAAACTCACCTGTACTAATGTATAATTTCATCCATATTGACAAAAACCCTTGCTCCATTTGAGAAAAGTAACTCAAAGTGTGAACTGTGACCAGTGTGTTTCACTGTGTGTTTCACATGGTGTTTTTATGCTGCTGCTTAGTGCTTGTTTTTGTTCAAAACATACCTTCTAACATTTTGGCCCAAGATTTCACTTTGGTTTAATAAGTCTATGACACATTCACACAGTGTTGAAGAAATGCATTTTCCTACAATCCTTAGTTCAGACATTGTACTACTTACTTTTTGATTCACTATAGTTGATTGTATATGTGAACACAATTAGACAGAATGTGGAAACTGAGGGACTTCAGCAAATTAGTACATCAAGGGTGTGCTGACGTATGAAAGCATGTTATTGCGGATTTTAAAAAATATATATATTTTTTTTCCCTCAACAGATTTATTTGTTGTTGTTTGAAATGCATACAATATTCTAAAGGTGGGGTAAAACGTTAACAGTGTCGTGGACCATCTATGAATTATTCAATGATACAAATGTATGAGGTTTTTAAGTTACCTCCTGGACAATGAATGCCAGATGCACAAATGTCTGATTTTCAATTTTTTTTAATAATCACAATTAGTCATAGCTTCAGAATACCAGATACTTTGAGCTATGATACTGAAAAACTAAGTGCCCACTATAAAGGTGAGAATTAGGCTCCCTTAACTCAGCATATGGCTAAATGTGTGTGAAAATTCCCTTTTACTCTTTATCACTTGAAAAAAAAAAAAACCTCAAACTTTCTTAATCTTTTTTCAGTTTTTATTCTTCTTTCACGTAAATGTCTCCTCTTTGAAAGATCAACGTTAAATGTTATGGATTCAAGTAAAGAGCGATTCTGTGTTGAGGTTATCATATTATGCTCTAGTTCATTTTTGCAGACTAACACAGAAACTTTGACCCAGAGACGGCCAACGTGGACATACTGTCAGTGTCAGAGGGCACGTCTCCCCCACCACATACCCGCTATGTGAACATGTGCTGGGCCCCTGCACCAAAGGGGATCCTGTGTATTGTTGCGATGGCAGGTCACTCTGGTGATTAAGGTGAGCAGGGCAAGTGAAGCAAGAGGTCATCTTAAAACTATGGAGTCGGGTTACTGATGTTTGGGTGGCGAGGAGGCTCATCCCAGGGTAAGGATACTGCGGGGTGTTTTTCATTTCCCTGCCTCGCTGCTCATAGTTCATCTGTCAGGAAAATATATGTATTTTGGGGATTCATGGGCTATGGAGACACCTCATGCCACGTCATAATTCCTTGAAAGTCCTCTTGTCACATATTTCTTTTAGCAGTTACAGAAAGGGAACTTAACTCTGCAGCATTCATCAGATCATCCACTGCCTGAAAATAGTGTGCTGAGGGGAAATGGCTGATTGAGTGTTTCACCACAGAGCTCATTTGATGCGTCATTGTGTTGGGAAGGAAGGCGCCTGGTACCAAATCCTACCTTCACTCTCTCCCCGCCCTTGTACGCTGTCATGTCAAAGAATTTATGGGTGTTTCTCCACAAGAGTGCTTGTGTAAATCTAAGGCTTCTATTATCTGATTAACAGCTGTTGTCAAGTGTCTGGTGTTTTTCAAGTCCCGAATAAGAGTTTCGCAGGCTTTGAAGCACCAGGTGCCTGTGAAACATTGTTTGTTGTTTATTGAAATAAGTCTTCAAAAAGTCACATAGCGTTGCGGCACACTGAACTCTTTGTGTTGAGTGTGCAAAGTATGCTTAAAAAAACAGAAATGTAATTATCTGATAAAAACTTATGATAGGGTTGGATGTGATTGTTTTTATTCTGTTTTATTAGGCACATTATATCTTTTTGAATTTTCCTTTTTATCTAGGCTCAAGATTTTCAAACTGCTGTACAAGAAATACTGAGATTACATGCAGTGCCATCAGTAACACCAACAGAAAATTTAGCTGATAACTGTTTACAAGGTTAAAATAAAGCAAATTAGCTGTAGAAGGTAGCATAAAAGCCCCGAACACCCATAAAGAGTATCATATTTTCCACACTATAAGGCGGACCGGATTATAAGGCGCACCTTCAATGAATGGCCTATTTTAAAACTTTTTTCATATATAAGGCACACCGCATTATAAGGCGCATAGAATAGAAGCTGGAGTTACGTTATGCATCCACTAGATGGAGCTGCACTAACGGGAATGTTAACAAAACAGTACGACTCCGGTCGGCGAGGAGAGCCTTCCGCGACTGGGCCGGGGCGTGGCCGGACGATGGTCACCCTTCTCTGTTCGCACACAGCATGTTCATGGAGAAGGTGGTGCTAAATGACCTGCAGACGACCTGATTATAGACGGTAGGTAGGTAGATAGGTCAGTCCAACTTTATTAATAGATTACAAACCAGCGTTCTGACAACTATCCCATTATGCACCGCGCGCTTCTTCTTCTAAGGGAGAAAATGAAGTCGGCTGCTGCTTACTGTAGTTGCTAGACCTGTTGTGGCTCAATATTGGTCCATATATAAGGCGCACCGGATTATAAGGGGCACTGTCGGCTTTTGAGGAAATTGAATGTTTTTAGGTGCGCCTTATAGTGCGGAAAATACGGTAGTTCAAGCATGTCAACTCATTTCTAACAATATAAACTGTGTCTTGAAAATACATACAACCTAACAGAAAAAGCTAATATGTCAACAGTTAGCTGCACTGGAAAATGTTTTGAGGATCCCCTCCAGTGGAAACTGATGCAAAATGACAGCGAACTAGAACGTGCTGATAGTTTCTTATGGTTAGAATTTGGGAATATTATCAACCCCAACTTTTTCAGGTTTTAAGCTCAAATGCTATTGTCAGTTAATTACTATTAATAAGACAAGCTAGCCGTAATTTAGAGTGATGCCAAAACTCATGTGTTCCCTCAGATTTGCCTCAATGTTTGGTTAGCATCACACTTAAATTATTGGATCATTAAAACAAATTTAATATTAGACAAATAGAGCCCGAGAAAATGTGAAATGCATTTTTCAAATCTTGCTTTCATTCATTAAAACGATGAAAATAGAAAGAACAATTTGTACTTTCCAAAAGAATGTCTTGATGATCTCAACAACAACTCTTAGAAAAATGTACTGCAGACTGATGAAATTGAGTGGAACTGTTTAAAAGATGAGCATTCTGTTCCATCCCCATTTCAGAAAAATAACTTCATACATGGTGGTGGTATGATCGTCTGTGGCTGGTTAGCAACGTCAATATTTGAACAACAATATTTGCTATTGAAGGAATCATGAATTTTGCTCTCCACCAGAAATCCTTCAAGAGCAAAAAAGGCTCTTGGATTGTGCAGCAAGACAACAATCTAAAAAAGGCCAGCAAGTCCACTTCTAGTTGTTATTTCTCACTTAGTAACTGCATTTATGATTTGAAAGCAACATTTCACATATACTCAGTTTATTTGCTGCTTGTCTTTTGGTGATCTGACATATGTAACTGTAAAAAAGAAAAAACAAAAAAACAAAGAAATTAAAATGTGGGCAAAACCTTTTTCTCACAGCACTGCATGTCTCTGCATTTTATGTGCTAAAACTGCTTTGCAAAGGGACGTTTCAGTGGAAAAGAAAAAAAAATAGAAATAGCCCAACTCCAGCTGTAGCACCATTAAAAAACATGACACGTTGGTAATTAGAAAATTTAGCAATTAGTGAAGTGGGTTTTTTTTAATATATAAAATCTTGGCACATCACTGTTCTGGTTACATTGAGACAACAAAAATATTGACATATCTTTCTAGATATAACTCATATCATCCAAGCAGAAGAATTTAATGTTTCTAATTTATGATCTAACCTCTTTTTTTCTCTGGGATTCAGCATTCTGAGAACCAGAATACTTTATATTTTCTTCTCATTGTAAAAACTACGGCTCTAGTAAAACATATTAGATGCTCAATATATATTTACACATGTACTGTAATAACCAACAGCTATCGTTCCCTTACATATTTTCTGGTGTGAACATTCCAGATATCAATGTTTTGGTCAGTTTGGCTTCATTGACTCATCTCTGCTTGATGGGAATGAGCACATGCTCTTCCTCAAATGCTGGCAAACCGCCCGATCAGCCTCCTCAAAGATAAATGACAGTGTGTTAGGAGCTGCTTGAACCCAGGTGTTGGGCTGTCTCCCTGCCACTGAGCCAAGTGGTGAGTACTCATGTAAACTAGTCTCGCGGTCGTCATCCAGCGTGGCTGCCTACCCTTCCTCCGACTAATTGTCTGGTTCCCACAGTTCTGGCTGCCTTCACAATCTCTGAAAAATCCCCTCGCTCCAGCTCATCTATCAGTCGGTGACCTTGTCAGGGTGCAATGCATGAGTAACTTCCCCATTTCTCTAGGTGCAGCAAATTACTTGTTAATTACTTATAAGCTAACCCCCTTTAACACCCCTCAGCCCCCTCCCCATCCCCCAACATGTACTCTAATTAACAAATAAACAAATAAAGCCAGCAGAGATGTGTCCAGAACCTTCCACTTCCCATGGAGACACTTCTAATGGACTATCATGGTCAACATCTACAAAGAAATACATTCATTTTGAACTTATCATTTGCTTTTTTAGCAATTAGAAAATGATAAATTGTTGAAAAACCAAGCTGTCTAAAGATATGTTTTCCAAGTTTGGTTGCCTAAATCTAAGCTTTGGAACATGAGATGATTTGTGATAATTTATGGTATTCCACTTAAAGGTGCATAAATCATTATTTATTGTTAGTAAGCACTGTTTTTCTGCCCCCTACTGGCAAGATATTTGTTCATACCATTTTAATAATTCAAAAACTCATTCCAGATGCAATCAGTTAAAGTTCCCTGTCCAACGGGGCAGCACTGTGCTTGTCTAAGCACATCATTTATCCCACTGCGCATCTATGGACTATTCTAACAGCTCTTTGGTTCCTGCGGTGACCTTCCACACCAAGAGATCAATCATACGGCGCAGTTCAAGTCAGATGTCTGACTTGGAGAAGTTATTAAATGATTAAATGATTAGGTGATTGTTATCAGCACATCTGAATCAATTATCAAAATTCCAAAGCAAGGTCGCCCAAATTAGCTTTATTCATCATCAAATTAGGACAAGTTTATTGCATCGAGCTCTTTGAACAATCCACCATCTCTGGGGCAGAAATTAATCTGGAAGATATAGTTCACTGCTCAGATGTAACATCAAACCGGGACAAGATGAGAAAAATCTATAGTTTAATATCTAAAACTGTGCAGAGATTCGTTAAAATGCTGTTTTAGATTTCTGAAACCTTCTTTGTATTATGACATACTCTCACAAAAGAGCTTGCTCAGTGTCTTATCTAAGTTTAAGGCACCTTAGATTGTGATCACCAGAAAGAATCCAATATATTTATCGGTTAAATCCGGATTGAAATATTCAGTGGTTTGAAAACAGATTTGTTTGTAAATAATATTATAAAGTAAATGTGATAGTAATAGCTGTTAGCTGCATAGCTTTTACTTGCTCATCCTGAGCTTGAGAATGTAAAGCTTTGGTTGTTAAACTTTAACAATTTTTTTTAGACAGCTTCATTTCAAGAAAACATCCCCAAAACATTCTGGAATCAGTACATAACAATAAGACCAGGCTTGTTGCATAAAACTATTTTGCAATCCAGAACGTCTATGTTTACAATTTACTTAAGACTGAAATGTGTCACTGCATTAGTCCTGAGAGTGACGGCTGGTAAAGCAACACTTTCCTTTAAATCAGGGGTGAACAAAGTCGGTCCTTGAGGGCCGGCATCCTGCATGTTTTGGTTCTCTCCCTGGTTTGACACACCTGGTTCAAATGATGGCTCATTAGAGGCCTAAGAAGAACATTGACATACTGAACAGGTTGTTACTACCACCAGGGAGAAAACTAAAACATGCAGGATGCCGGCCCTCGAGGACCGACTTTGGGCACCCCTGCCTTAAATGTAGCGTCAGACGTTATGGTTACATTCTGTGCTGATTGTGGTGATTTTTATATTTTCCCAACACTGCGCACGTACCTCAGAGTCATACCGGTAACTTTTGCTCGCCTAGCCTCAAAATGAGGCTCAAGGGTATGACAACAGATATTAACCACTAGAGATATCTGAAATGTTTTCTGATGACTGTTTACGCCCCGGCCACAGCTGTCAGGGCGTGACGGTGAGGAAGAGGCTGTGGTTTACTGTAAAGAACTGATAAGGGCCGGCCTTGATCCTGACATAAAGCCACCTGCTGGGATGAGAAAAAGATTATTCAGCAACAACCAAATATGTTACGTGACGCATAGTAAACGAACCACTCCCAAGAATGCAGTTTTTTGTCTTCAACGTATTTGGTCGACGCAAATTTGATGATGACAGTGTGTCATGCACCTCCGATAATAGTGAAAACAAGTCTTTACTTAAGCATTCCAATTTAGTAATCACTGCTCAGAAATAATACAGCTCTGACTCACGGCATCTGAATTTGGACATCCACTGGAAGAGAAGAGGACTTTGTCCTTAAAAATCACACATTCTAGGCCTGTTTAAAATTTGCAGTCGATACGCATGTATTAATTCTTAACCGACCTATTTAGTGAAGTAATCACCAAATAACTGGTCATCTTGTTTATGAATCAATTTATATATCGAACAAAAGGGCTTTCAAAGAACCTGTCTTCCATGTTTAAACAAAACACACGGTTTTACGCCATAAATGTTGTCCAAAGATTTTTGTCCAAATAATTTTCTGTCTTTTACCAGTCAGGGTAAGTTTAGTCTTTAAATGTCCAAAACACTTGGTGATGACCTCTTGGTGATGACCTTAACCTTTCGTTGGACATCCTGTTTGTGACAGTTCCAGTTAGGAATAGCTACAAGAGGTGTTGCAACGAACGTAGCCGTCACTGTTACAGTAAGTTATTGCACACATATCGTCCTAGCAACTTGTTGTTATTTGCTGCTGAGGAAAGAAGGACTGTGAGGCAATTAACAACTTAAACTGAACTGGAAGGAGTCTTATGGTGACAAGTTTGGCTACTTTAGGTACCTATTTAGTGCTTTGGAAAATGTTCCATTTAAATTCACTCCAAATAAGAAGAGCTGCAACATGAAGCAATAAAACTATTAGAAAATATGAGACAAAGAGGAACTTAACGTGTCATTTTTGAGACTCTAGTCTGAATCAGTAGCACTGCTTGGCAGAAGAAAAAAAAGTTTGTTTATTGATGAATAAACAGATTCACAAATTGACAGATAAAACTTGGATTTCTGCTTTGAGCAGGAGTTAAAAAGTTTGACACGTTGATAATTGTTTTCATGTTTTCAGTAGATTTTGCGATTGAAGTTTACACGAGATGTAAACAACTGCACTGGTGTGTTGTGAGTGATGGGTTCCACAGCAAGGTGCTTGTCAAAAGGGATTTTTTAGAACGATTAATTATACATTTAAGTTATAGTCTCCAAGTGCTCCTTTTCGTGTTTAGACTAAAGGTGCTGACGATGTGTATTCAGTGACAGCTGTAAAGAAAATTTACTGACATGTAAAATAAGGAAATTGACTATGGAAGAAAAGTTTCTTTTTTTTTTTAAACAATAACACAGAAACTTAATGGAGAAATTGCAAGACGAGCAGGACAAGGAGCACAACAAAAACAATGAGAAACCAACAAAGAACTATGAAAATCAGTGAGCTAGTAAAAAGAGATAAGAGTGAAGATTGATTCTGGATTCAGGTGAGCTACTCAGGGAAATGTGGAACAGCTGAGGCAAAGAACAAACAGGGATGGACACAAATTGACACATATGGAGAGGAACTACAGAACAAAATGAAATTAGGGGAAAAACTAACACTCACATAAGAGCATATAGTCAAAATACAAGGACACAAAGGAAAACCCAAACACCTGAGACTTTTTTGAGTTTGCCCCCACAGATGTTTTCAGTTAACAAAAGATAAAATAAAATAGATCTCCACAGAAACTACAGTCAACCTGGCTCAATGTGGAAAATCCCCCCTTTGGTAAATGATGAAAAATGTATGACTAACTACTCTTTTTCTTGTACAGTTTCACAACTATGGCCCAATTACTTTTACCAGTAAAACAAATTGATTATTTAAATAGAGCACATCTGACAACATGAAGTGGACTGAACGAGCTCAAAAAGCAACACCTTATGCCCTGCTTGACTTTGGGATACAGCTGCAATGACAGCAACTGTAAACAAAAAGAGAAAACATGGAGCAGTGGTGAATCTTCCCCGGACTGGCCAACCAACCATAATTATTTCAAAAGTGAACTGACACAAGAACCCAGAACAACATCTCAAGCATAGCAGACCTCAATGATCTCTGTTAAGGTTTGTGTACGTGATCCAATGTTAAGAAAAGCATTGAGTAAATATGGCATCCATAGGTCCGGACTGATTGGACCACAAATTCTGCTCTCTGTCAACAAAAATCTTAAAGGTAGCTTTCATCTCAGGAGTGGAAAAGCCAGTTATTATGATTAGAGGGGGATTTATTTATTTATTTAGACGAGGTTAGGGTATAGTGTGGATAGTATTTTGTTAGTAAATGAAATGCGCTTATAGCCGAAGGAAAACAGAAAAGTTCTTCCCAACGTGTCTGTTCAGTCTTATCCATTTCACAGAGATTAAGGCAGATAGAAGGAAATGATGAAACATTTCAACACCATGTTTTTGGGTTTGTTATCAACTTGTTTCCATGCCCACAAAGAGAAGTGAAGGTCTGAGCTTTTATTTATGCTACTCTCAGCACATTCAAATACCACCTGTTGCTCTATTGTAGCACTCTCCTGCACTACAAGTTGTTAGTTGTATTATGTTTTTTTTAAATTGTAAGTTAATCCTGCTTTTTTTATTCAGTAAACAGTAAAAAAAAAAAAAGAAGAAAAGAAGCAGTAAACAGCCTCTCTTCAAATGCAGTAGCATGGATTCAGATGTTTATTGAAATGGAAAAAAAAAAAGTAATTCCCCTCTTTTGCCTCTTCCCGATCCCATTTCTATATAGTTTATTATGCTTCTTCTTGGCGGAGCCATAACCTTCTCAGATTTCTTCTTACTCATTGTGCTGAAAGGCTTGTCTATTTCTTGTTAAGGGTCGGAGGCGGCGTTGACCGTTTCCCTTTTTCCTCCACTGAGTTGTTGTTTTAAACCCTGAGTTAACCAGAGATTGATCTGAAGAATGGATGTATTTGGGGACTGCCATTCGTCATATGGCCTGAAAGGGTCGTTTTCTCCCCCGGCCCTGTCACCTTTGATGAATCCTCGCTAAAGACTCCTCTGCTTAAGGCACGGCCTGCCTGCATTTGCGTTGGCTGAGGCCTCTCGCATTTTGTCTCTCCCTCCGAGTTTTGGCAACACACTTTGAACTGTGCCACAACCTTTAGTCCATACAGTAAATTACTTTACTTTGTGTTTGTTTGTGATGAGTGGACCACAGAGGGCTTTTTTATAATTGTTCTGGGAGAAATTCATTTTCTTTGTAGCTATTTCCAAACCCGCTACGTGAAAACGTTCTCCTTGGGGATGACAGTTTTGCCTTTTGCACTTGTTTATTTCTGGAAAGAAGAACAAAAAAAAAGTCATGGATCACTTATTTTTCCATGTGGTCACAAAACCACACAGAAGGAGAATTTTTAAGCTCAAGCTAAACTAATACAGTTTTACAAAAATAAGAAATACTAAAACATTAAAATGGTGAGACAAAAAAAAAGTTTAATAAATTTACAAATATGGCAGATTTGGCATTGGCTATACGCAAAAAAATATTGAAGGTTTCACGCTTAAATTTTGCAATCATGACTAAAAACTGTCTGTGAAGCCAAGTCAGCAGTTTGTCTGCTGATTTCATCACTTTAAAAGTGACTTCTCTTCCCAGCCCCTCTGTTTTCCCCTCTTCCCTCACACAGCAGTTGTTTTAAAGTTGATGCCGGGTCAGTGATGTTCACTGGAACCCTAAGCCATGTTCCAGATGGTGATGACAGACACTGGTTAATACTGTTCACCTCTTTAGCACCAAACTCTAGAGTCTCCTGCCTCAAATCTGATGGGCTTTTTAGTAGTTTGAACTCAGTCGAGCATGAAATGAATTAAATGTCCATTTTTATTAGGTTTAAACAAAATCTTGTGTGACTTGGAAGAAAAAGCTTGAACACTGAACTTCGAAAACACATCATTTTTATGAAGTTCTTAACACCTTTTATTTATTTGAGATTGTATGATGTGTTAAAATGGGATGAAATTGACTTTCTGATGCTAGAACAAATGTCATGCTTTACGCTTTAGGCTCAGAATGTCTTGGGTAAATTTATAAGTGCTTCTCAAAATACCTTAAATTGTGATGAAGAACACGCCTGAAAGAGGAAACATTTTATGAAACACCTGAATAGTCTTATCATCGTCACTTAAAAAAACAAAAATCATTGCATGTCTGAAAAACTCCACTTTTATTTATTTTTTTCCCTTTTTGATTTTTTTCCCTTACTCAGTTCAGTGCTACTAACTAACTTTTTTTTTTATTCTGTTTTCCTGTATCGGATCAGTATTGGCCGGTATTAAAAGTCAGATATGTGAATCAGTATTGGAAGTGAAAAAGTGGATCAGTACATTCCTACTTTTAAACAACTTTCCTAACTCTCAAAATGCCTTAATACTGTTTTGAACTAAGATATTAAAAAAACATTCTGTCTTTATAAAGGTCATTTTGAATTAAACCACAGAGGTTTTATGAAGCACTACTATTTCATGTGGAGGTCCGTCTTTTCAGGTTTTTAACGTTTAATGTCCACAGTTTCCTATGAAACTTTCATAACTTCAGAATATAACATAGATTAAAATGGTCACATTGGTCCCAACCTTCAACAGTGAGGGAAAAGTGGCACTAAAGCAACAATGTAATATTTAATAGATTGCTTTAACTACTTTTACAATGTAGAACATATTCAGCAACAAGTTATTTGACTCAGAATAAATGCAATATGTCAGTTTATAACATGCTAAAGAGGAGATTGGAACCAGCCTTAATCTTGCATTTATAAGCAACCATGCAAAAGTGGCGAAAACTTGATTTATTTTCAGAAAGGTTGCAAAACGGTTTCCCTCCAGAGGCACAAACAATGGAAATTAATAAATTAGCTTTGAATCAAGGCTCTGTGGGAATAACTACAAATGTTTACCTTGGTGTGTGTGCAGCTGTTGCGTTTGCCAACTTTTCCCGCGGGAATTGAAATTCTCTAATGTTGCCCAAGACAAGAGAGAGGAGTCTGAGAAAACACAAGCTCAGTTCTGATGCATTCAAACGCAGATAAAATGTAAAAATAATTACATTTTATCTGTGTCAGTTTGATTGAGGTTCTATAATCATTAAAAAAGTGGGTGGACAGAGTCACTGCCAGCATTTTAAAAGCAGTGACTATAAAAGAAATGTCTCCTATTGCCACTTATCCTTGCCCTGTGATGTCCAGGACGTACCCGACGACGGATAGGTTTCTATTTTAGAAATGCCAGTTTTTTGGTGATTTTCTTACATCAAATTCATGTAAGCGTTATCATTTAGAAGCAATATCTGCAAAGGTTGCTGAATTTTGGCCCATTTTCTCCAGGCAGAACTGATATTCTTTGTTTCATTAGGTCACAGGACATGTCGCTATATGTTGTTTTTTGTTTTTTTTTTTGCTAACTTTGCAATGGATAGATGTTGAAAATCCTATTCCAGTAAGTTTCTAAACAGCACCAAAAAAAAGAGAGTAATCATTGAATCATGTTTCAATGTGCCTGCAAAAATAATTTTAAAAGTATTGTTATTGTGGGAATATAAGAAAGGGTAACCACTTTGTTACAATTAATGTCGCAAACGTTCTTGCTTTTCATTAAATAAATAAACAGCAAAAACATTGATTTGTAACGCTTTTTGATTGTTCTCGGCTTTGAGGGGAAGGAGGAGCCCGTGTGTTGATTTGAAAAATATCACAATGTTAAAAGATCCGCAGCAGCTGGCTACTTTTTGCAGGCCTATTGAAGCTCCTGCATTCCTGCGAACAGCTCCACTTTGAGTAAAGTTAGAGTCGAAGCTGGAACCTCTGTGTCTGACACACACCCACACTGAACTCCCTCTCTCCTCCACTAATAAATAATTATCCTTTTGTGTGATGTGGCTTTGCTCCAAGGCCGTGCACTTTATGCGAAATGCTTTTAGCAAAGGAGTCCAAAAGGGGAAAATTCACACAAAACCACTTTGACTTTTAGAGTTTATATTACACTTTTAGATGATACAATAAACACTGTTTTTTTTCCACATTGTTGCTTCAGCAAGCAAAAACTCACCTCGACAAAACAGATCTTTTCTGTATCTTTTGTCTGATTAATATGTTTTATTTTTATCCAGTTTTCTTCATGCTGTTTTCCTACGGTGCTTAATTATTGTACATGAACATGAACTTGAACATGACGTCTGATGATATACTCAAAAACTTCCAGACAACAACTCGTAAGTTTTTTTCAGGGACATAATTTGAATTCAAACATTTTCATTTCATGTTAAAGTTTTACAGCTAAAGACAACCGATTGCACGCGATCACAAACAGAAACACTAAACATCTAATTAACTCACTCAAACCCTCAACGCCTCAGCTTGGACAAAGAGCAGGAGAGCAACACCCTCTAAAGCAAGGGTGACATTTGTCAGAATCTACTAAGTTTGTTGCAGCCTGTAGCTGGTGGGCCAGAGCAGAGGAGTCATCTGGCTCCTCCCTCAGTTCAGAGTTATGCAGTATTTCAGGCTTCAGGAGAAAAAGGAAAGCCAGACAATGTAGAGACACAGCATCCAGACACGTTAACTCAGGAGTCTTAATGCTTAATCCTAATTCTTTTGCAGGTTACACCTGAGAAGCTTCAAAGTTTGTCATCCAGGTTTTTAATTTTCAATTAAGTGTTTTTTTTTTCCCTTCATCATAACAGGCTGAAAAAATGACTTTGGAAGCGCACTGTGAGAACTTATGTTTGTTTCTGAAGAAGATTTGGCTCCAAACGTTTTGGTTTTTCACCTACTCTTACTGATAACCTCTTAGGATCACCTGAGTCTTTTTTTTATTTATTTATTCCTTTTTCCTGGAGTATCATCCATTTTCTATTTGGACTGCTTTGAACTGCATTCAGCGATGCTGACTGAACTGAACTTCGGAGGCATGTCTGTGGGGTCAGATGTCTGCGATCTGACCCTCTTGCCACCAGCACCCCCTGTGCCATCCCTACCAGGAGCTGGAGGGATACCTGTCGGAGGCGGCCAATGGACCCAGCTGCTTGACCTTCACCCTGGCCCTCCCTACAGCTCCCTGAACTCCCACCACTCCCTGATAAAGCAGGAGCCTAACTGGGGGGCTGCTGACCTAAACGAGGACCCGCACTGCGGGCACGGGGCCTTTACCGTTCACTTCTCCGGCCAGTTCACAGGCTCGGGCCCTTGTCGGGTCGGCACCTTTGGGGAGACGCCCGCGAGTCAAAGGATGTTTCCCACTGGGGCCTACCTGCCTGGCTGCGTGGACAGCCCACCTCCAACCAGGAATCAGGGTGAGGAACCCACCGTCACAAATCTGTCTTTAACAGAATCAGTTAAAGACAAACATGTCGTTTTTTTTTTATTACTGACTAAAGCAGCGTAGAGATTTGTCATTCACCTTCATGTTTAAATGTTTTAGAGCAACGTCTCAACAGGATCAATACGAACCGTAACAGCTGTGACCGGATCTGTAGTAGATTTCTCAGTTCTGGACTCAGTCAACACTTGCGGGAAAAATGTCTTAAACAGGATATTATGACTCAAGTATCAGCTGAGGACAGAGTTCTTTTTTTGTGAAGTGACCCAAAAGTAACCAGTTGAAAGCATGGCTGAAAATACAGGACGATCTCTGCCAAGTCCAGGATTCTAACACACAAACTAAGCTTTGAAATACTTTAACTTTAACTTGAACTATACAAAGCCTTACAGCACATATTTCACTCTGGCTATTTATTTTGAAGCAAAACAAGCAAAAAAAAAAAACACCGGCTTAGCAGCGTGGAAACATTTTAAATTAGGTGTCAAATTTTACTGCGTGTGAGAAAAATAACTCTCGATTTGTACTGGCTCATTTAGCGACAGGATATCTACTTAGGTCAAAAATTTAAAAGTCAAACGGAAAGACGTGCCATCACTTCTTTTGACAAGCATGGTCCAAACAAGACTTCATTAATCATTAAATGAAATCTGGAGGGGAAAAAACAAAACAAAAACATATCTAGTTCACAAACTCCAACTCATATGCTTGTTTTGGAAACCTCTTAAAATCTCATATTCTTAATTTGCTATCAGAATTCGCATCTTTAAATGAAGGTAGGCTGTTTCTGCCGATGCAGTTTACAGTGGAAAGTGGTTTCTGATGCAGCAATAAAACAGAAAACAATTTTCAAGATGCTTAAAGGATTTGAGACTTAATGAGTCATTTTTCTAAGAAAGTATTTAACTTCCAGCTTGGACCTAACTCAGGATGTCCCTCATTGGTGTGTGTAACAGTGTGAGATTGCATGTGTGTGTGTGTGTGTGTGTGTGTGTGTGTGTGTGTGTGTGAAATAAACATTTTAAGAATTTATACAACAAAATTAAGCCTCCACTTAAAGTTGACATTATGTTTTAAAAGTGCTCTGCATTAAATGTGAAGCTACTGTTGTTGAAGACATGAGTTGGGATTGATGTTGTTCATTTCTTCTACTAAGCACATCCAACAGTAGCTCATTCTCAGACTGTCTCTTGTGTTTTTGCCAGATTTCTTTTTCCACCTGCCATAAATTTTGCAACCACAAGGCCAGAGATAGATGAGGGGAAAACGAATATGTTTCTGAGGAAAGAGGATTTAGTTGTGTGATGAATGTCTCTCCGCGGTAACCCTGCCAGGGCCCAAGAGCTACTACCAGCAGAGTACAGATAACCGACCTAACAACTTTGCAACCTTTAAGACATCACAAGTCGTTTGTCAGATTGTGACCTTTAATGGCTCGAGCAGGAAAAATAACATCTTTTTCTTTTTTTCTGTTTCCATCACCATCTTCATTTGTTTTTTCTTTTTTTTTTTTCCCCTCTCAGGTTATGGAGCAGTCGGTTTAGACAGCAACCCCAGTTACGGTCACACACCCTCCCATCACACTCCCCAGCTCTCCAGCCTGTCCTTCAAACACGAGGACACGCTGTCACCGCCGAACAGCATAGGTAAATGTCTGCGCCGGGACGCGTCTCCACCAGACTGGAAAACTGTCGCGTCTCATCATCAAGGTTATATAAGAAGCAACCCATCATTTCTCAGATCACAAACACCACCGCTAATATCCACTTTCATTCAAGTGTCTCCGTTTCTGGCACGCGTAAACACAGTTTCCCTTAATGACTTTGGAAATCATAACTTAAAGGGAATAGTTTTCTGAGACTCTGTTGGAATGTCAGAAACTGTCTGGGGAGCAGTATACTATACGAACCTGAAAACTACCACAGTTTCTCGTCAAACGTCTTGAAAAGAGGAGACGTGCAAGCCATTTAAATTAACTATTATTTGTTTTACAAATATATTATGAAAGTGCACGCAGATACAATAATATTTCTGAGCTCTCCAAGGAAGAATGATGTTCGTCTGGTTTTTGTTGGATCTTACAGTGTTTTATGATACGCAAATTATACAATGCACGTTCTCAATACTCAAGCTTTAACTTCGACCTTTTCTACCAGAAATACCCCAATAAACTAACTTTTGTGACACGAAAGTTAGTTTTCTGTGGTGCAAAGCCAACAAAGCAAAGGTTAGCTTTGTGCTACCAAACTAACTTTTGTAGCACAAAAGTTAGTTTTTGTTCTGTTGTCTGTTTGTTCTCATCTTTGCTGTATTGAGAAGTGGACACATTATAAGTTATCAACGGTTTCTTGTGCATAAACATGTGAACTAACATGTCTGCAGCTGTCGTGTAAGCAGATGCCATTATTATTATTATTATTTTTATGCTTGATTATAAGTAACAAAAAGGTAATACTATCCAGAAATTAGCAAAGTATTAATCTAATATAATGTATTCAGACTGTATTTAGGTTTTCATCACTGTATTGCCAACATGCTTACGAAAAGTACACAACATTGTTACTACTTTACTTTATTTTTTTATGAAAAAGCAAACTCATTTCCAGGATCCCCTGCTTTTCTTTTCTATATCTTAAACAGGAAAATGTGTGGGTTTAACTTCCTCCTCTTTTTAATAGACCTGAAAAGTACAATAACACTGTTATTAACATCATTGTAATGGTTGTAATTGTTTATGTTGTTTTGTGATGGAGAATTTTTAAAGATCACTACTAAACATGTAATCTATTGTAAAAGTTCAGCTGAGAACTGACATTTGAACTTGCGTCACACCATTAGTGATTAGTTTGGGTATAGGAGGGGCAGACGTTTGCTCTCAGCATAATGTTTCTACTTCCTACCTCACGTGAATAGTAAATAATTTTACTTTTATTTTTTATTACTTGCTTTCAGTGCATGCACACTATTCAAACCAGGCGTGCATCAAAAGCGAGACACACACTTCAAAGACATGGAAGGATTTGCAACACACATGGCAAAATATTTAACAGTCGGACAGCAGCTTTATATTTTTGAGTGTATTTGGAACCAAATATATTACTGATTCCAAGTTATCCTAAAAATTATTATTATTATTTTTTTATTTTAAGGGCAAGAAGTCCTCTTCCTTATTCACAATAGAAAAAGCAGGGTGAAGGGCCAAGAAAGGCAGACAGGGATTTCTTCCTGTCTTATTTAAAGGTCACGCAATGCTGATCCATTTTAAATGAACGTTTTCCATCTCATTGTTTCAGTTGATCAGCAGTACTCCACACCAAATCCCATGTTTGGCTGCCACAGTCCTCCAGAATCCTGCCCAAGCAATCAAGCTCTGCTGCTGAGAAACTACAACAGGTACAACTATCCCCTCTTCGCGCGTTTATTGCTCCTGCTTTTCACTCTGTCTGTCTTCAATCACCCTTGAACAAAATTTTCCCTCTTAATGCCAACGTTTTTGGACTCCTCGCTCATCTGTCAACGTCAGATTGTTTCCACTTGCTTGACGATTTCTTGGTAATTTTTGGAAGTGTGAACCGTCTCTGATCACATGCAGGAGCTCTGCATTGGCTTCTGCGTTGTCTGTATCATGAATCCTCGTTTGTTCTGAGGTTAAGTGCTGCCTACTGGTGCTCAGCAGGCCAAAACAAACACACAGTGACCTGCCGCTGATACGTCCGAGTCCTCGCTGAGGGAAAAAAAAAAAAAAACGAGGAAGAAAGTACAACAGACAAGTTCAGTGAACGTGTGAGACTTGGTTGTTTCAGACACTAAATGTGTCTTCAGCTTGTGTTCGTTTTGATGTAAAGCATCTCAAGCAGTAAATTAGGAGGACATTCTTTAGATGCCGACTGGAGATGTTGTTGGAGAAAAGAAACATGTGCAACCCAAATATTGGGACAGCGGCAGATAAGCGGGAGGAAGAGTGTGCTGCTGTTAGAGCTCATGGCAGGAACTGGAAACCCTCAAGCGAGCACGCCGGCACGCATGTGCGTGCACACGCTCACACACACGGCAAGTACACGTCAGACGTCAATGAGTCTTCCCATAGTTTACCATAGCTCAGGACTGATTAGCGAGCCATCGCGATCCTTCCCTCAAGGACTTCTCAAGGAATGCCGTCCAGAATTCCCCCGAAACCGTTTCCCGCCACTAATGATGCTGAGGACAGAGTGATGTCATGCTCTGGTCCAGGGTGTACTAGGCACGGAGGCGTTCACTCCCACAGAGAGTGCAATCGCTTCTTTAAAAGTGTGCATGCCTGTGTGTGTGTGTGTGTGCGTGTGTGTGTGTGTGTGTGTGTGTGTGTGTGTGTGTGTGTGTGTCTGTGTTGGCAGTGGGTTCTGCCGAGGTAAAAACAGCCTCAATGTGTTTTATAATGAGAGCACTATAGTTTGGTGGGTGGGTGGAAAGAGTTAATGAGCAAACTATCAGGGGTTCCTTTAAAAACACAAGGTCTTCATCTAATCACCTTCATGTCGTCTCATGATACTATTTTCTTTTGATGTCAGTGATAATCTGTACCAAATGGCATCTCAGCTGGAATGCGTCACATGGAACCAAATGAACACCCTGACATCAACAATGAAGAGGTGAGACCGCTTTTTGTTTTTTAACTGTATATTTTTTAAAATGGCATCTTCATTAGTCCTTGGGCCGGGTTCGGTGGAGCTCTACAAAGGAGGAGGAAGAGGATTTTAGCTGCGCGGCTGTTGCCAGTAGTACAAACAGGGCACAGAGAAGAGTTTACATATATATACTTAGTGTCTTTATCTGTATATTTTGTATTTGATGAGTTTCACCTTTGAATGTTTCATGTATTATGAAGACTAAAGGATACATTTGTCTTTTTAGTCAAATGTATCTTTATGAACAAATGGCTATATGACGATCAAACACAATCATTTTCTGACTCAGATGTGGTTTAGTCAAGCGCAGCTCACATGACGTGACATAACACGTTTCTGTTTCACGTAACAGAAATCTATTTAAAAGCTGCCAGATAAGTTTGTTGCAGTTTATGTTACAGTTAAGAAGCTTTTTTTGTTTTGTTTAGTTTAGTTTTTTTTTTTTTTGCTTCGTTTTAGTTTGTTCTGAAACCTCACATCCACCTCACTTGCTTGCATTTTATTAATCTGCACTTGCCAGCAGTCATGCGATCAGTTATGACAGTGACCCTCCAGCTCCGGCCCCGCCCATGCTCGTCAGCGCCCAGTACCACATTCACACACACGGCGTTTTCAAGGGACTCCAGGTCAGACAGATAACCGAAACGCATACGCATATACACTTGTACTAAATAAGCAAATTGCTTAACAAGTATCTCTGCTGTGTTTTTCTGTCATTCCAAGGATGTCAGACGGGTACCCGGCATTGCTCCTGCAGCGGCAAAGTCTGCAGAGGCCAACGAGAAGCGCCCTTTTGTGTGCACTCATCCCGGCTGCAACAAGAGATACTTCAAGCAGTCGCATCTGCAGATGCATGGCCGAAAACATTCAGGTGAGAGCTACAAAAATATATAAGTTGATTCTTGCACATCTGGGCCACCAAAAGGGATAAAGAAATGTTAATGTCAGTGGCATTGGGGGTTGTTTTACAGGAGAAAGGCCTTACCGGTGTGATTTCACGGATTGTGGCCGCAGGTTCTCTCGCTCAGATCAGCTGAAGAGACACCAACGCAGACACACAGGTACGTTCACTTAACCTGTTTTTCATATTGCCTCCAATCTGTATCATGACTGGAGGCAGAAACCTGTTAAAATAAGACGTTTCTACGTACACACACTTTGTGGCACTTTGTGGTAAATAAAACCCTACTGTTGCTAATTACTGTGAGATTTCTATCATGAATTACTGCTACTAATATTATAATAGTAATGTATTGTATAAGTTTGAGCATTATATCATTAAATATGAACAATACACAAGAAATAAATATAAATATATTTTTGTTTCTTTCTGACTTATATATGGGTGCGTTCACACTGCAGCCTGAAGTGACCCAATTCCGATTTTTTTCGATGTAATGCAACCTGTATCTGATCTTTTCATGGCAGTGTGAACAGCACAGGTCGGATTCTTTTTCGAATGTGACCCATATCCGACACGTATCCGATTCAAATGCGACCATAACGTTCAGGCCGCCTTCATCTGAACTGAACTTCACTGATTCTCAACAAATCTCACTATTCTGCGTCCTGATACGTGCAAGTGGGAATAAAAACAACAACCATGACGGACTATATGAGGATTAAGTTGTTAATATGCTGCTCCGGCCGGACAACAACTTCAAATATGTAAGCTAAGCTCCACCGCAAACACTGAGCACTTCTTCTTTTTATGGCGGTTGCCAGAACACTGAGAACGCTGGCGCTATTGCGCCCTCTAGTGCGCATGCAGGACACTTTCAGGTTGCTTGCCCGTTCACATGCAGATCACATTTACTGGCAGTGTGAACGGCCCCTGCAAAAAAATCGGAATTGGGCCACTTCAGGCTGCAGTGTGAACGGACCCTATATGTAAACAACAGAAATCCCTTCAAGTAATAAAATACAAGGACATTGTTTTGCTTTGAAATCGTAACCATGCTGTTTGCACCGCAGCCAGTGTTCGACAGTGATTGCTCCATCTAATTGTGCATTCACACTCTGACTCCCCACCCTTCCTCTTGACATTTTTCCACTGTGACTGTGACCGTCACGTCTGCAGGAGTGAAGCCCTTTGAGTGTGAGACCTGTCAGAGAAAGTTCTCACGGTCAGATCACCTTAAGACACACACTCGGACTCATACAGGTAAAACAAGTGCGTATACCTTTTATTTTCTTCCTCTCAATTGTTCTGAATTCAACTCATGCACTTTACTGCACCGCCTGTTATTCTAAAGCACTGTCTTCTTCGGTTTTGTTTTGTTTTGTTTTGTTTTTCTTCGTTTGTCCACTTTTTGTCAGGTGAGAAGCCCTTTACTTGCCGCTGGCCCAACTGTCAGAAGAAGTTTGCTCGCTCTGACGAGCTGGTGCGCCACAACAGCATGCACCAGAGGAACCTGACCAAGCTGCAGCCTGCCATCTGAGCAGCGAGAGGCTGGGGAGTAACATGAAGAAGAAGAAGGTGACAATATGTTGTGCCAGCTCGCGGAGAAACATGCCCGGAGCCTGGTCAGCAGTTTAAGGTGGCCTGCCAGACGTGGTGAAGCGGTGAGTGCAGCTGACGGCGGCATCAGTCAGACATCTGATGCCAGAAGAACAGACTGGCTAAAATCATCAGGATACTCCTCAACCGCCGCTCGTTAAGGTTACATCGCATCAAATCTCAGACCTTGAGAGGAGAGAGTGCCACACAAATTCTGAGCCAAGGATATATACATATTTTTTTTTTTTTGCTGTTTATGGGTGATGATGAGGAAAACATTAATACACTATTCTATTGTCATGTACTTGCACTGTTTTGTTTTTTGTTTGATTTTTGTCTGACTTTGAAAATGTTACGGATTTTGCATTAAGATCACGAAAGCGGACTCTTATTCCCACTTTTTTTGTCTACATTTTTATATGCCTTAAAGTTGGTATTACTCACCAAAGTGCTTTGTATATATCGTACGTGGTGCCTTTTTGTAACACTCCAGACATTCCATAGGCACTATCTGTGCTGTTTCATAAAACTGATTTGACATCAGTGTTCAGTGTGAATGACTGTGTGTGTGTGTGAAAGACACAGAGTATTGGGTGTTGTCAGAATAAGAGAGGCCACCTATGAGCAGTGTTGGTGTGTGCCGGCGTTGAAAGACAGTAAAACGGTGCCCCTCTGTGACTCTGACAAGATGCAGGTCTGACCCTCTTAAATCTCTGACACACATCTTCATAACCAGTAACATCTGTGGCCCATTAAATCTCATTAGAGAACATGGAGGTATGGTTCAGGTCCACTAGACTGAAGCTACACCCCCTAAGCCCCATCTACACAGGATAAACATCATAATCAGGACAGGTACATCCCAGTAAATTATATCATTGAACAGTCAATTTATTTCAGGAATTCAATTCAAAATCAAAAACTCATACATATTAATAATGTTAGGTGCTTATTTCTTTCATTATTAAGACTTTGGCTTCCAGCTATTGAAACACTTTGTTATAGCAACATTTCAATATTACATGAAACCAAATAAAACACATACATAAAACAGAATGAGAGATTGTTGTTATAGAAAGTAGCTGTTCAGAGAGTCCCCTATCCAAGTATATCAATGGAAAGTTAAGTGGAAGGAAAAGGTGCCCCAGAAAACAGCAACATTGAATTGAGAGTAAATCAAAGTCCATGGAAGGGCTGGCTATGGGGAAAATTCAGAAGATGTGGACAGCAGTTTAAGGTAAGGACACGGGCCACAACAGACACGTTCCTTGTGCTGAACCTCTTCTAAACTCAAGTTACTTTGGCACAGAACAATTGCCTTCCATGCACTATAGAGTACATAGATTCACTTGTTGGTACACTGCTGACGTTTCTATTATAAGAAGCTTGTAACTGGTCTTTTTAAATATAATTTTCTGATTTTGGGGTTTCATCAGCTGCAGGCTATAATGATCAAACTTACCAGGAATAAATACTTGAAATATATCACGACGTTTGTACAAAGTCAATAAACTTTCTGACAAAATAAATTTGTCAAAACTGTATTTTGTCAAGCTCATCTGAAGAACAAATAAGCTTGTCCTTCAAGCTGACCTGTCCACGATTTGATTTCTACCACATTGGAGCCACATGGTGGCAGTGTCAGCATGTTCAGTCCAAATGGGATTTACTTCCCTCCACCTCAGACTTCAGACTGCACATGTCCGCTCTGCTCTTGGCCTCCTACTTGGTTCTGAAAATCCACACTTTTGGTGATCTCAGTGAAAGGGAGAAACAAGGGGGCCCATTCATAGTGAGCCTGTCATCGTTAAATATAAATGTTGTGGACGGAGTTGTGTGTCAGCTTGTGTGCAAGAGATGAGATGATTCAGCCACTGCAGGTACGTTAATAAAACATGGCTGAATGTGGGCAGAAAGAGCTGCTGCCCAGCTATCAGGGAAAATTTTGTCATGTAAACGGAAAAAACAAAAAACAATGTAAACACGCACATGCAGGCTGGGTATATTTAGAAGTGGATTAAGATATTTGATCCTTCACTGCATACAAACACAAAAAGACATGCAAACAGAGGCCATTCAGACCGTTGTCACTATCTGCACTTGCTGTCAAGAACCGAAGGACTCAAAACAGCTTCAAGCATTTTTTTTTTCATCTGCTTCTTCTTTTTACAGACATTTGTCTGACGTTTGAAACGTAACACACTTTCTTGCTGCTCCCGGATCAGGGTGGCTTGTCCCGAATTATGAATTAATCTGCAGAATCATGTATTTCAGAAAGTTTGGCTTATGTACATTCAGGTGATTTCTCTTCTCCAAGACGTCTAATGATGCAATTATCTAGTTATACAATTTGTTTTACTGGCTTGTCTTTTACTCTACTTTTCTGCAGATGTGTCAGACTCTCAAACATTAACTTTAGCTGTTGAACAGTGAACAAAAACAATTTTTTTTTTACTACAGTGTCTCCCATTCTTGCACCTGCAGTGGTTAATTCCTGCTGCAGAGCCTTACAGTTGCAGCGCTAACAAAGATTAAAATGCCTTCCTCCTGCCTCAGGGTCAGACTCGGTTCATTTTAGCCTTCCTTCAGGTTGTTTTCCAATCCGCATAATGGCTATGAGGCACTATCTCTGTGATGTTGGGTTTTCTTTCCTGCTTCTTAATCCTATGCACTTTGATTAGGACGGACTGCTCTTTGTTCTGGCTCGGCAGGGGCGTTGTGAATCATGGGGGGAGATCACAAGAATCGCCGAGCTGAAGACTTTACTCACTCCAGTTCACTCTTAAAAGAGACCGCAGAGAGAGCCAAATGCTTTAAACATCCTCAGTCTTTACTGCTGACATTATCACATGCTTTTGGAGAGACGCTGACCTCGACCCCGGCGCTGATCTACCTGATTCACTGCATTCCTCGTGAATGAGAAGGTTTCTGACCGAACACTGTGGTAGATTTCAGCTCTCCACCAACACAGCAAATGTGCGCCACGATTCTATCCCCTCCTGTGAAACGTTAGCTCCGATCTGAATGCATGAACACACTCGAACTTACATGCACACACGCCACCAGATGCCCCCTCAGCTGTACTGCTGGCTGTTTGCCTTTGAGGGGTGTCGGCGTGGGTAATCTCAGGTGACGTACACCTGGTAATGCACAATCCAAGACATCTGTAGGACAGCAGGCATGCTAGCTTCACAAACAAACTCCGCAACCAAAGCATCTTGAAGCTTTTCTTTTTCAGTGCAAGTGCATTGTTTTATGTCCTGCACAAATCACCAGAAGTACTGACAAAGCTTATTCGACAAGTTTAAACCTTTGTTTTCCTTGCAGTGCAGCAAATCAAAGGGAATTGTGTTTTTGTATATCTGGGTTTAGTTAACCCATGTATATCCTGCATCAACATCTGTCTCCTGTTGAGATTCTCCGGGTTAAAAAGCTGTTCTCCAACCTCTGGGAGCTGGAAAGGTCAGTGCACATGCAGTCCACACTGGCCCCTCTGACCCCAAGGGGACTGTTAACAAGGTCAAGGCCCGAGAGACAAAAATTCACTGAGTTACAAGGAGGCCTGTGTGCGAAAACAAATCTACACCACCAGGAGGCGCTGTCAGGGGTTGTTTGACTGCTAAGTGAAGCATGTTCTTAGTTGTATTCCCAGACAGCTTTTACCCTCCCCTCGGGCTGTAGAGCTCTTGTGCTGCTTTGCCGTCTGAGAGGCCTTGGGGTTCTTGGGGGGGATGGGGGGTATTCCCTGTGGTCCGGCATGGAGCCTGAGGGGCTCCTGTGTGTAGGGGGCTTTGGGAATGCGGAGGTCTTGGGGGGCCTGGAGCTCAGATGGGGCCTTGAGGGGAAACTTTCTCACTGAGGGAGCAAAGATGGAGCAGATACAGAAAGACAGCGAGAGGAAAACACCTTGAGAGGAGGCTGTCAGACATGCAGGCAGCAGCCGGGACGATCCCACGAGGGCACGCAGGCAAAGGAACACAAACACGTGCATATGTACACTCCAAACTAAAAGAAATATGTGGGCCAGCAAATAAAGAAAAAAAAAACATCCCTCTACCTCCTCAAACATTGCGGCTTTCATCCCCACCCTCTCCACCCTTCCTGTTGCCTCCTCTTTGCCACAGAAAGATATTAAATCCTAACAGGATTAGATGTGTCTCTATCATGTGAGATAAAAGATCACAAACCAACCCAAGCTCCCGAGAGAGCAGCGGGATGGGAACGGCTTCATCTCCTCACTTTCCACCTCTACCCCAAAGGTACTCAGATGCTGGAACATGGGGCGAGAGAACCTGAGAAACGGGGAGACGAACAATGACAAATGGAGCGAGAGACTCTTTTTGTCCAAAGATACGTGGTCTCTCTGGGACAGGTCTGTATCCGCCTTCTGTTCTGCCGTCTCCAAAATGTCGGGAAAGAGGCCTGTCTTTTAATTAAAACTTGAAAAGTTTCTCTGAGAGTAAATCAAATGAAATACGCATAAGCCTGTCAGAAGTGGATGACTGAAACAGCCTTTTAAAAGCTGTTTGAAACTGATTTTGAGTCACTCTGACCTCATCTGGAAGGGCCCTCCATTTCTCAAGAGGCAGTTACAATTAGTTCCCAACTCACTAGGTTTATGGTTCCTAAATTGAAACCTACCGCTCTTTAAAGCCTTCTCTCTAATTGTGTAGTCATTAATGGACGATTCCTTATCTACACCGTGTTGATGGTGCATAAAAACTCATGATGATAGATGAGCACAAAGTGTAGTTCTTGAAAAGAAAGAGATTTCTATCCTGTGCCGTGCAACTGCCACTAGGAGGAGTAAAGCCCTGTGCTGTGCTGCCAAAGGATGAGGGGGGGAAATCACTTTCCCAGGGATAACGTAAAAGATTGATGCCCTCCTTCAAGCTTCATTGTGCAGGAGTAGAAACATGCAAGGTGCTGAATTAGCCTGCATACACGACATGCACATGCAACCACACACCTTGCATAAACGCAGGGGGGAGGCCTGTGCATCATCAGGGACCGCTTTTACCCAAATGCACCATTTTTATTGCTGCAGGGCAAGCTTCATTTTTCACATACATTTACTGATTGGTCTACCAAAGAATAGTTCCATGTGATTATAATATCCCATTGAATTTCAAATAAGTTCAATATATATATATATTTTTTCAATAAATTGTCTGCAAACACAAAAATGTTTGCAGACGATTGCTTCCAAAAGTCCAAAGTGTTTTTGGACTCTGGAAGTAAGCCAGAGCATCCGGAGAGAACCTATGCATGTGCAGGGAGAACATGCAAACTCGTTGATGCAGAAACACCCCAGGCAAAGAGTCAAACCCAGGACCATCCCTTTGTAAGGAAACAGCTCAACCAACCACAGAGCAGCATTGCTAATACAAATAACTTTGGGAAATTGTAACTTACCTAAAAGGGAAAAGGCTCACTCTGATACAATGTCTGGCAGTGAGAAATAACGGTAAAGAATCTTTTTGTGCAATTACGTAAATATCTGATTTCGGTTTCATATATACTCGGAGTCTGGACCTCTGCTGGAGAAAATGATGTGGGGATCCCTGTCCTACAGGACAAAAGCTGCATTTTTAAGAACTCATACCCCTAAGGCCAAAACCGCAGAGTCCTCCAATTTAGGTGCAGCGTAAAGATTATCCTTTCTCTTTCTACACGCCCTTATGTGCAAGCCTTACTACTATAAGAATCATAATAATATTCTAAATGTTATATGACAGAGGGAAAACAGTCTTAGTGCAGCATTATTTGACCTTTTTACTGGAGTTTCTGCAGGAAATCTAATTTGTCCTCCAAGGAAAAGCAAATCCACAGCCTCTGTCTTCAGCTGTTACGTTAAGATGCAATATCATTGTCAAAACACCAAAATAATGAACAAAATAATTTTTCAACCCTGCACACTATTATATAATGGGCAATGTTATAAAAGCTTCAGTGCAAGGTGTCGACAATAATAATAATAATAATAATAATAATAATAATAATAATAATAATACATTTAATTTTGAAGCATATTTCATAACTCAAGGTCACTTTAGAAAGAAAGCAAAAACAACAGCAAGAAAAATCAAACGTTAACGGTGAATCACAAGGAGTAGGCAGTCTAGTCTTGAACAGGTGGGTTTTATTGGTCCCAAAGATCATTGAAAATAATAACATGGGAAGAAAATCCACAGGGGGCACAAACACTAATATTAAAATGAATAATAAGAGCGAGTGGAGAACGACTCAAACAACAAACAGGGTTACCATGATGACTGTATGAGACTGAAAGGAGGTAAGGGGAAACGACAGCAGATTGGATGGATTGTTTAGTTTGTTATGGAGGCTGTTCAATTGTCGTGGCAGTTTGGAGTCCGCTGCTGTTAATCTGTGATAAGGAAATGGAGGTAGAAAATGAGAAGAAGACGGTTGGTGGACAAGCCTAAGCGAAAATGATTCTTTGAGGTTGCTGAATGGTGCACTTTGTGACCATCTCCAGCCTGATCCTCACCCAGAGGGCTCATTATTATCAGAGAAAAAGGCTTGATCTACGCAGACACTCATATGAGACCCGTCTGAAGCCATTACTATGCGCACACTCCGCCTGCCACCCCCCCACCGCCGACCCAGTGTGCATGATTAGTACCCTGGCGTAAACAGGAGGGGCAGACTGTTAAACATGGCCGCGAGGCAGCCATAGCCTGTGCGCCCTTCCGCCACATCTTCAAGTGAACACACATTTGGTTCATTTACATCTCTGCACACTACTAATACTCATCCACCTTCAATCACACATCGGTTCTGACACGCAGATTCAACACGACACATGACAAACCTCATATGCCGTCTGGAGGAAGTGCATTGAGGAACTTTGGAGTTTCAGGCCTCCCAATTATTCAAATGCATGAAACTGGAACAACCCAACATGCTTAAGTCAACCAACAAAGGAGCAACTGATATATAATCTACAGGAGACTGAAACGCTGATACTGTGAAACACCTTGAATCTCACCAGACCTGCAAGAAAAATAATCCCTTTGAAGCTATCCCATTACTCATGGCTGTCTAGCCTTGCCAAGTAAACACTAAAAACACCCAAATGCAACATTACAGAGCAGCTCTTTGGGGAATTTTGGCGTCTGTTCTAAGACTAAAGTAATGGCTTAGGTTATACACAACAACATGGCTAACACATACATCCATCGCTCCGTCCCTTGTTGCTAATGAGCTTTATCGCATTGGTCCCGCTTGACTTATCTTGCTAACTGGCACACATATATCCGTATGTTCCACATGAGCAAGCAGAGGGGACGAGCTGGGTGGCAGCGCCGTTTTCTCAGTTCCATCCGAGAGTTTTACTGCAACAGCCAGCAGCAACAGCAAGTCATCTCAACTCCGTCTCCACAGTGCATGTGGACCGCAATTAGTCTAGAGATACGTTAACAGTATACGCTTGTTTCTTATGTCCATTGAATCGGAAGACAACGCTGGGGATTTAATGTTTGAAAGACCCAGATTGGCTGTCTTAAACTGTAAGGAAATATAGCAATGCAACCTGGGAAAAACAAATGAAATAAAGTCTTGTAGCTTTGTACGCTGCACATCTTTGTGGAAAGATTGCAGGAGCTTAGAAGAAGTACTTGAGAAATCCTTAAAAGATAAAGCGAGTGCTTGAATAGGTCCATTATGCGTTGTTGGCTGTGGTCCAGTCATTGAATAGGAGGTCTCACTTGTACCAAAATCCTAAATTACCAGGAAAACCAATCCATTTACCTCAGATATCAATACGATGTTTGTAAGGACTTAAAACTGCCCCAGTTAAAAGTAGGAAAACAAGCAGGTTGTCCTCAAACTGAAAACATTAACCCTCATTAGCTACTGATGCAGATAACACACTGAGCATGGCATACGGGATGGCACTGAATTTCAATGAATTTGCAGTATCTCGATGTGAAAGGGCAAAGCGACCTGTGACTTTTGGGGGCTTGATTGTGTTTCTGATCTAACAAACCATGTTACAGGACATGGCTGACTTGTGTGATCCAGCAATATAAGCCTGCGGTTCTGCAAAAAAGAACCCGATCTTCGTCGTCATTGTTAAGAACCCAAAACAATCCCTTGAATCACAAACAAATCCAACTTTGAGGAATCAAGGAATGAGTAAAATTGTCTGTTTAAATAGAGAAGTGCCTCATTTCACTTATTTCCACCAACCTGTTGCAACCCAGATACCAAGAAACTTTATAGAATCACCTTTGTGATGTAGTGAACAAGCCTAAAAGACAGGGCTATGACACAAATAAAGTGGAAAAAACATATTTATTACGTTTTTATGCATCTGGACAAGATTTGGAGACTTGTACCATTTTTTTTTATACCTCAGTGTTTTCAGTTTCTCATAAAATGTCACTTTTAGCAATGTTTTGATGAGAATAAGCACCACTCAGCCTCTGTTCTTACAATTAGCTTTTTTACAGTAAGTTTCATAAACTCTCTGAAAGCAAAAGGCATTTTAGGAAAATCAAACTATCTGGATGATTATGCTGAAAATGTTTTTCATTTTTTCCAATTTTATTTACAACTTGTTGAAAAAAGAAGTCGTAAATTTTAATTTGCTGAAAAGTAAAGTGTAAACTTAAATCTAAAACAATATAAAAGTAAAAACTAACATTTTTGCATACACTAATAAATACAGTAAAAACTAAATACGGAGGAAGAAAAAAGGATGTTCACAGGCTAAATTAAAACCAAATGCGTGCAAAGTTCATGCCGTGTTTCATCAAAAGAAAATCATCAAAGCACTTAATCTAAACAAAAACCTTTTACTAATTAGTACAACTATAATCAGACTGCACGCAAACATTTTCAGTAAAAAAAAATCCTATTCCTCCCCAACTTTCAGTATCAAAGTCATCTGATAAATATTTGAAAAAAAAAAAACATAATAAATGCTCTAAGTTGAGGTTTCACATTATCATTTCTAACACAAACTGTTCATACGACTGACGTCTAAAAACACTGTTAGAAATCTCAGAGGCAGCACAGCCTGCTACCACACGGCTGGAAGGCACTGATCAAGAACCCTCTGGTTTCGTTCCTGAATGTCAGGAACAAAACTATCTACAGGAGGACTGAAACACCGATCATGAAACCTCAGTAGGTCCATCTTCTATCCATCTCCTACTTGAGAGCCGTCGCTGTGAGGCCCGTCCTGATTTCTGTTTTTTTTTCAGGACACAGATACACGTCAGAGCTCATCGTGGTTCCTGGTGAGGTCTTCGCCGTAATTCGTGGCTTGACTTCCAACAAACATGTTCCAGTTGTCAAGAATCTCCTGCTTGGTCAGTTTCTGGTCCTGATGACACAGAAGAGAGAAGATGAATAAACTGGATACATTTTAACGCTCACTGCGGCGGCTGAAGCGGCGTACCTTGTCCTGGTCTGACTCGTACACAAGATGTCTGGCCTCGGCCTGGGCGTGGTCGTAGTCCTGCGGCATGATCCATTGCCGGATTTCATCCTGATCCATCTTTCCATCTTTGTTGAGGTCTCGGAAGTCGGAGAACTGCTCTCGCTCAGTCCTGACCCAGTCGGGTTCAGGACCCCCGTCCTCGTGAGCAAACATGTCGGCTTCAGACAGAGAAACACTTAAGTTGTTGTTTGGAGATGCGTTTTTTCCTCTTAAGTCACTTTTTTAAACTTAAAAAAAAAGAAAAAAAAACCACAACGCTCAAGCTATGAGCCTAAATAAATAGAGACGCACAAGCTTTTATTTTGAAATTTGTAGCAAAAGAAGTTATAACCCTGAGGGTGAGTTCAGGGTTCAGAAACAAAACTGTTTGCAAAAATGAAAGGCAAAAATAACAACCAAACCTCAAGACTTGTTTCAAACTTTAATCCTGCTTCAACGAAATTGAAAACTTCAGACATGAATAAGAATTAAAAAGACAAAATAGCCCAGCCGATGCGAGACTCCTCCCCTTGCCTTTACGTTCCTCGTATTTGAACAGTTTCCTTTCAGTTCACAGAGTACGCTGCCCAGCTGGCAGATGCCTTCAGTGCCGATTTCTCCAAAACTATTTTTATTTAAACCTAATTCGATTTAATACGATTTTATTTCTCCAAACTCACCAATGTACTCGTCTTCATCCACATGTCCGTCGCCGTTGTTGTCGATGTCCTCCAGCGTTTCCTGCATTCAGAACGAGTTAACAGCGTCATTAAAAGGAGACATGAGGGTCAAGTGTAGTGGGACTTCCACTGAGAGTAGTTAAAAGGGAGACATGTTGCCCCCTGGCCGTGCAAGTGAATAAGTGTGCGAGGGTCGACTTATAGCCGAGCTGGCAGACTGACACGCCGATTACAGCGCTGCTGATGAGGACTGAAGCCTCTTAATTAAAAGGCAAATAACATTTTTCCAGCAACAATTAGTAAAACTTAACATTTAGAAAACTTATTCTGAATAGTTCTTCCAATTTCATCCCAGAATTATTGCATAAAAGTTAAATATTTTAACCTTGATAGAGTTTCTGTAATAAATACGTACACTTAAGTTATTGACATAGCTGAAGATTTCTGGACCTCCGATAATAAACAAGATGTTTTGCACCTTTTATAAGCAGGACATAGCAGTCAATTTGAGATGGGGGTCAAATGCATCATAAAGCACTTTTACTGGAAGACTCAATATATAAAGTAATTAATATCTCCAATATTATCTAGGATTATTTTCTAAAATGTTTGCCATAAAATGACAGTTATAATTTCAGACAGGTGATCATTTTACTTTTAGGTAAGACAAAAAAAAAAAATGCACCACATAAAAGGAAACAAAACACAGACAGCTAAAGCACATTATGTTTTTACAATATAAAATAGCATTATGTCCAATAAAATAAGTTTATAGTCAGTCTGTTTTGTCTTTGTAAACTTATAGTAGCTAAACTATAAGTTTAACTACAAAAATAAAGGGATGCAAAAAATAAAGGGGCGAAAACGTCGACTATTTCAGTGCAACAAACAATTTAATGTGATTTAAATAATAAAAGACCCTTTTCCAGTACTTCACACTTATCAAAGATAGTTCAGAAGGTTTCAAAATGTTTGCACAAATATCTTGGAAATCCTTTAAGCGCTACTGTTTGGAAAATAATGTGGGCTTAAAATAAGAAACTAGAAAGACTCAGCTCTGGCCTTTGCTCGTCAACACCTATTTTTATTGAACCTAAGCTTGATTTTCTGATATTTATTTATTTCAAACAGGTTTCTAAACACAAGAAAAGCAATCAGCAGGACAGAGAAAAACATGTGCATACACAGCCAAGAACAAAATAATTAGCTTACAGCTACTTTTCCGCTTCTGTTCCACTGCTTCACTTAGGACTTCAATGCTTTCTTTGCAAGGACAATCAAACATAAAAGATGCTTTTATAGACCAAAAGCAGGGGGAGTTCTTTGGTTTGTCGCATTCAAGTAACAAGGCAACAAAACTCGACAATCACCGATCAGAGCAGATGAAGGGAAAAATTACCCAACTGATGAATAAACTCATAAAAACATGTTTGGCAACTTTCCACCAAACAGTTCAACGGATTTGAGAAAGCCAGAATATCAAAAATATAAATGCATAGGTAAAATATTTTGTGTTTTTATTACCTTTTCTGAATAGATGTCCAACTAATTATGTGCAACTAAGCAGTTTGTTTCCAAATATCTGGGGAACCCACAACACCTAATAACTTACAGTCGAATCACAGCTTTATACTTTGGTACAAGAAATGTTCTATAAAAGTTATAAAAATGGATTTCATGTCAATAAAAAAGAAAAAAAATTGATTTAACCCGTCTCTTCATTAGTCTGTCCCTAATTTGCAGGTTTCCTAATCACAGCCTGAATTTAGATGGAGATTACAATTTCAATGTTTTGAATCATTTTTGCTAAAGGTGACATATTTAAAAAGAGCAATGACGTCATCTTGTGAGACAGAGAAAATTCACATCATCCTCCTCAACAATAAAACCACAAGAACGTGAGGTGGAAATTTCATTACAGCGAAAATTAAATCGTCTGCTTTGGATCATTTCAAACAAACAGATCAAGTCCGGTCCTTTCCCTGAATAAATACATGGTTTTTAAACTACGCAGTTTAAAGCTGTTCCATGTCTAACCTGAACAACAGGGAGCCGCAGCGCCACCACCTGTTTGCCCCAGGGATCATCTTTGTCCGACTGGCCCACCGTAGTCAATTCAAGCTAACAAGTTGTTATATTTCTATCATTTACTGGCTTTGCTCCAGTTTTGAATCCTTGCTAAAGAAGACTCTTGAACATTTTGTTCAGTGAGTGTTCAGCAGCCACTCCTCTCTACAAATCTGGCCTCTGAGAGCAGAATTACAGGCAACAATGAGATCTCAGCAGGTAGAAATGTGAAGCCAGACCTTTTAACAGAGAGTTCTGTTATGTGAAAGTGTGTGTGTGTGTATCATTGGCTTTCACTGGGAACAGTTTATGTTCTTGCCTGAACCTGCACAACAACCTCCATTAGTTTTCTGTCCCATTACCCTACAGCCATGTTCTTCCTCAGCCACAAAGTGCCTCCTTCTTACGTTTCTCCCTGTAACAACGCGCGCCATCAAAGCCTCCTTTCTGCACTTCTGTGTGAAAGACCTGAATAACTTGTTGGGGGCGGAAAAAAAAAAAAAAAACCCACAATACATCTGTGCATCAGCTTTAGGGACTCCAATCTTTGAAATAGTGTTTACTACAGCAAAGAGCCGTTAAAGCGCCGCTGCCTGAGCCGTTCCTTGGTTAACATTCAGCGACATCGGAAAAATGAGGGATTAATTATTAACTCTGTCAAATGGGTGGTACAAGTTTTATGAACACGGCAGCATAGTGCATCACTGCTAACATTTGCCACGCCAGTGTTCCACAAACCCAGATTTATATTTAAAGATCGGGGCCTAAATGCAACTGTCTGTTGGTTCCCATCGGGTCTGTTCCAAAAAGGATCTACAGACGCAATGATTTCCAGAACTTGTTCAAATTTCATTAGGGAGTCATACAAAGGTGGCAAAAAAAAAAAACATTTTTACCACACAGATTAAACCCAGCTACATTCCCAAAATTAAACTGGGGTTTCTAACTAAAATAATGCGCCATGTGATTAACTTTTTTAAGAAATATTGCTTCTTTATCCAACTATAACAGTTCACCATCTTTGAAATCCAGATAAGAAAACTGATGGCGTGGTCTTACGAGTTAATCATATGTAATTACTGTGTGTTTTTAGGGGAGGGGGAGGTGCTTACCAGAACCACAATACTCTTCATGTGCTCAAACTCCTCAGGATGGAGGAAGGATGTGAACTCTTCCCGGTCTGCTGCCAGGTCGCCGTTCAGATCTGCTGCTTTAAATCTCCTTTCATCTCGAGGGAGCATCTTCTTAAAGCTGAACTTGTCTGTGGCATCCTCAAACTCCTCAGGGTTAGCTGAAAGCGTGCATTTAAGGTAGGTCATCATCTGGCATTGAAATAGCTCTTTAACATAGTGCTACCGAGAAAAAAAATAAATAAAGTAGCTAAAGATCAGAACTGGCCAATCTTCTCTTGATTGCCTTTGGTCAGTGATCAGCAGGTTAAAGACAGATTTCTTTTTTTTTAATTAGTACTTATAAAGTACACCAAGATTAAAAACTCCCATCATTCTCGGTCTATGAACAAATAGCACGTACTTGGTTTTTAGGTAAAAAAAAATTATAAGTGTTTGGGGTTATTTGCTTTAACGCTTAATTCAGGGTGTTTTTTTGTTTTTGTTTTCAAATCTAAAATCTCAATCAAGGAACTTCTATCATATGTTGTTTTCTTCTCCATGAGTTACATTCCTCAGACAAACAAAAAAGGGAACCAATCGAAACTGGTATCAGCAAGCAAAAGCCTAATCGGGACATCTTTGAACAGTAGCATGTCTACTTCCAGAGGAGGCGTACCCAGATAGTATCCGTAGGTGGCCTGCTTGTACTCGTCCCATGAGATCTTGTTGTCTTTGTTCAGATCATAATCCACCCACACCTTTGCTACGTTCTCGTACACGTAGCGCTTCTGGACACGCTTTATCCAGGCGTTCAGCTCGTCTGTCGTGATGTACCCATCTGCGTCCCCATCTATACGGTCCACGATTTTGCTGAGGGAGGGAAAAAAATATAAAATAAAAATAGATGATATTATTGATACAGGTTCTTTTTTTTTTAATGAAGACATTTCAACTCTGATTAATGACATTGTAAAAACATGCACTTGCTTCTAAGAGGTTCAGTGATGCAACAATCAGAAAGGCAGAAAGGGTATTTATTTCTAACAGCTCCAATTGGTCATCGACAGGCCAAATACTTGGGATAAAAACAAAACAAAAAAACAATTCATTTAACTGGATCAAAACTTAAAATGTCACCTGTTTTTTTTTTTGTTCTGTAAAAGAAAAAAATAAATAAATAAATCCGCCAACATGCTGTTATAAGTGGTGTGTTTGTGTTACAGGCCTTCGAGAGCAGAATCTGCATTTCAGACCTCAAGGGCAAAAGTCGGTATCAGCTGGGAAAAAAGCTTAATTGGTGCATCTCAAAGTATTTTAGTAGAAGGGACACACCGTCAGTGAGAATACTTCAGTGGGTGGAGCGGGGTGAACCCAATTTTAGAAAGAAAAAAAAAAACATGCACTGTGGGTTGTAGTATATTCTTAGACATATGTGTTGCCACGTTGAGACGTCCCAACAGGGGTCCTCCCACTTTCAGCTCCACACCTCATACGCATGTGGCACATAATGCCAACTTGTCACCAAAGTGAAGCTGAAAACACCTTCCACAGCACATTCACTCCAACAACTGTCTGCAACAACCCACTTATGAGGCTTCGTCCAGTTGATATAGAGTAAAAATACACAGGAGAGATCATCTTAAAGAACATGTGTTCCTGTTCATTTTGCCACCAACCTGTACTGTTGCAGACTCCAGCATGAGACTGAGTGGATGATAATAAGAGAAAAATCAGAACTCATCACTGTCAGGGGGATCATTTCTCACCTCAGTCTGTCTCTGCTCTCCTCGGGGGTGAGCTGGTCAAACGTCTTGGCCTCGTCCTTGCCCAGAAAGGCCTCATGGTCGTACTGATAGCTCTTATTGTCTTCGTGGGCTTGTCTGCTGCTCAGCTCTGGATCACGGAGAACCCTCTCCTTCCTCAGCATGGGCTTCGTGCTCACTAGGAAGGCGCCCAGGAGCACAGCGCACACCAAGCTAAAGCTAAAGCTAAATCTAGCCATCAGTCTCTGGGGTTGATGCTGATTTTAATCAGCAGCCCCCCGCTCCCCTTACGCACCACAAACAGGCCTGGAAAAGCTACAATCAGTTGGCAAAGCGTCAGCAGCAGTGCAGCTACTCCCACTTCCCACTGCAAACGGAGCTCTTTCTTCTTCTTCTTCTTTCGTTGGAAGCCGAGTCTGTAAAAACATCAGCGCCAGCAGCCAGCTCCTCTAAAAAAAAACAAAAAACACTTCCAGTTCCTCACTTGTACAGTTTTGAAAGCAGTCCCGTCCTCTTTCCTTGGGGTAAGGATGCAACCAAGCCGGGAGTTCCTGCCGCTTTACGTACGACCAATCACAGCATCCGTTTTACAGTGGCCCCCCCGCTTCGTCCAATCACATGATCCCTACAATGCACAGATGGGATTTTCGTAACATTACAGGAGTTAAGGCGCCACGTTGCAAGCCGACAAGTGATATGAAGAAAGTACAATGATAAGTTGTAAAGGAACGGCCAGCTCAAAGTAGCGTATTACTATGAAGTGACATAAATAGCAGGAAGTTAAGAAAAAAGTCTGTAATCTGTGGCACGTATTTGCATTCAGATTCTTTTCATAGATACTTTGTAGTCACATTTTGCTTCCAGGGTGGCCTATGTCAACACCAGCGTCACACATCCAGAGACTAAAGTTTTCTCCATATTCTGTACAGCAAAAATACCTCATGCTCAGTCAGATTCAATAAATAGTGTGATGTTGTTGACAGGTTTGAGATGCATTTAGCTTCATCCATCCTCCCACCAACAATGACCAGCTTCTCTGCTCCTGCTGAAGAACATGATGTTGATGATGCCACCACCACCTGTGTTCATTTTCCACCTCTCAGTGGTTTTCATTCAAGTCAAAAAAGTTACATTTTGGTCTTATCTAACCAGAACAGAGCACTATTTTCTTGTGATACTTCCATGAAGGTATGGAGCTTATGATGGATAGTTGTCCTGTCTACAGATTCTCTGGCCTGAGATGTGGATCGGCAGAGCTCCTGCAGACTTACCGTTAATTAACAACATTTGCTTTGAAATACCTGAAAAACACTGAGGTATTATTATTTTTTTAATAACTTGATCTTTAATGATGAGAACTGTAGATTTCAATATGTTATGGTCTTTTCTCATTTCATCAGAATAATGTTTGTGTTTATGTATTTATTTATATTGGAAATTGATTTATTTATTTGTTCCTGTGTTTTTGAATTTAAGCCTTTTTAGTAATTTTCTTAACCTTAAGGTTTTGAAGTTTCTGTGTTAATGAAGCCGGCAGCATTTTCTTCTTTTGTTTTCTCCTGTTTTTCTCCATGCAAATATTGTTCAGTGATAGTTTTTATTTATTTATTTATTTTTAATGGATGATATCTACAACAATCCTACAGCGACTTAAAGTTTTAAGACACTTCAGACTAGTGTATCAGTAATTAACAGAAGTTTTCAAATTTAAGTTTTCTGTGTTTGTTTTTTTGTGATATGTAGGACATTAAATATGTTTTGTCGAAGCTACTAGCACAGCTTCTAGACAACTTTAGTTTTTCCTTATATTTACAAATGAATAATGGCTTCTTCCATTTGATGTACTCACATATTTTAATGACAGTATCATGTTTTGGACAAACTAAAAGAATTTAAGCAAAATCTTGAAACCTGGAAAACACGAAACAGCTGAACAATTTCTACTCTCTCCCTAAATCTCAGCCTAGTAACCAGTGATTAACATTAAAATTCAACAGGGAATTTGCTCCATTACTTTACTATTTCTTAACTGCACTGACTGAAATGTTATATTCAGTCATAATTTAGGGGTTTCTGTGTCAAGATTTGCTCTAAGCAAATATAGTTGGCTGTAAATCAATGAAACATGGAAAACTATTACAAAAAACAATACATCTACTACTGCTATTGTCTCTGAGAACTTACAACAGCCACTGCAATTAGTTATAATTTTTGTTAAAGTTTCATGACATCGTACAAATTGCATTTATTGAACTACTGACTGTACAGATTTTGCCCACAGTTTATGAATGATTAACACATTTTTACTGCTGGACTGGCAGACGCTGACATATACAATCATTTTCAAAATGTTTAATTTTAAATTGTGGCAAGCTACTGGATAGCAACCATATTCAGCCGGCCTGTTGCACACTGACAGGCAGGTCTGCCATGCACCGGTGTCAGCAGGCTCTCTGACCGCCACCTGCAGGTAAAGCAGGTAAAGTGCCTCGCCCAAGGACACAACGACAGAATGCGAATCAAACCGTCAAACTACTGATTTCAGGACAAACTCCTACCACCGTCACCATCAATGGGAAGATTTATATTGTGATTTATCCAACGAGGAGGTGAAAGTGAGGAGAAATGCTATCTGGGGTCAATATCTTGAAGACTTAACAAAATGTTACCCAATGGTTTAGAAGAGCTCTGTGTGGACTTCCATCTGCCTGCAATTCAGTGGCAAACAATTGATTGTGTCAAAATTTTAATTCACAACACTAAAAACTGTTGTAATGCACCTTTTAACAAGAAAACATCAGTTGTACCTAACAGTGTAGGAGCTTGCTGACAATCAACAGTAGATACAGTTGGCAGAACTACAGGCTTTATTTTTGATGACTGTTGGAGTGAAGAAAGAAACAGACTAACAAGCGGAGATCTCAGTTTATCAATATATCTATATCCTCCGGGCGAGGCCTCATCTATGATTTTAAGCGATAGATTGGGTGTGCATTGTGCAACACTGTCTTGTTCCTCTGGCTAATGAGACCTAATAAATGATGTATATTGTCTTCCAAAGAGCAGTTTTTTTATTATATGATACAACTATTCAAAATGTTTAAACCCGTGTTAGAAATTAGCCTTGGATTTTTTTTTGTTTTTGTAGGTCCAAAGTTTTGTTTTTGCCCCCCAAATTTGAAATGTTTTCACCAAAAGAAAATGGCTCGAACAAAAGAAGGTTATCTGGATGGATGAAATGTACCTGTGTTGAGTTCTAATTTGTAACATAATGTTTCTTTTTTTTTTTTACAGGAAAGGATGAGCAATAGCTGAGGAGGGGGCTGCGATCACATCCAGGCTTCCTGACGAGTACAGGAAGAATCGCATTACACAGCTGCATCTCAAGATGCTGCAATATGGAGGAACACACTCTATACACTGGGAGCAACTTGCTGATGCTGCCATGCCTAATCCTCTTTTGTGAGCAGGAGAAACATGTATTTTGCCATTCACCATTAGCATAATAAGCCAGCACATGGCACTTTGCTGTTTTGCATAAGTAGTACACCCCAGTTTATGATTATAAAGAGGCCTTGGGGCTAACTAGCCTCTTTATTCAATTAATGAATAGTTCATGTATTCAAATTAGTCCCGCCTAGTCAATCTGAATCAGTGTTTTGGGATAACAGTCCGAAACACAAATATGTACTTTAGAATCAGATGCAGCTCCAAATTATATAAAGAACATATACATTAATAGAAGCTTTGTAAGGAAATTGTGCTGTAAAATGCTACAAACAAACTTCAACACACTTCAACTTAACAGTCATGAAGATGTTTAAATTCAGCTCGGCCCCTTATTTCACTAGAGTGAATATTTCAACACTTCTGTTGCCCTAATATCAAATAATAGTGGCACGTTTTGGAGAGGTTACTCCCAAACAATGATGGCATGGTTGAGCAACTACGGGCAAGAACATGTTGGAGGAAGAGAGTCGATGGGAAGAGTGGCTTTCAACATGAATATTTCACCGTGGGACGAGGATGGGAGGTGTGTGTGTGTGTGTGTGAGGGGTGGGGGGGGAAGCAGCTACGGGGGTGTTCAGTTAACCATGAGATTGCACACACAGCAGAGCGCATTTGGTTAATGTAATTAAGAAAACCCTATGGTGGGAGACACGGGGCATTAGTGTCCAGGATGGGCTCCTGTTTTGTTGTGGCCTCTTGCTGCCCCATGAGAACTGTCACTTCCATATTTATGTCTTCCACAGATAATTCTGTCTTTATGCAGCAAAGGCTTTCCAGTTTGTTGAAGCGTGGACGATTTATGGATAACCAGGCATTCTTAAAAAAAAAAAAAAACCTAACCCTATGCTTGTTTGAGGTTAAATATGCAGCTAACAAAATCATATTATGTTTTTATTGTGTTTATGTGTTTCAAGGTTTGTTCCCATGCAGTTGTCTTACATGTAATTCAGCATAGGCATAGATTTTTCTCCTTGAAGATTTGTTTAGCATGTATGCTGCTGCTTTGGATGAAAGTAAAACCCCATCCTTGTTGTATCTGCAGCCTGGATTTTGCTGGTTAATAAAAACCTACATGTGTGCTACCGTTGCATATTTCCCTTTCAGATTCAAAAATACTTTATTGATCCCAAAGATAAATTGAGTGCTGTTTCAACTCATAATTTTCTTTAAAAAGTTGTGATAGATGCGGATGACTGTGGGCAGGAAGGAACTCCTGTAGCAGTCAGTATTACAGTGACTCTGAAGACGCCTCCAACTGAAGACACTATGTTTTTCTGTCTTCTGATTTTATGAAGAACCAGAATTCTTCACACTATCATTGCATGAGACTTCATAGGAGTCTCCAGAACGACGGCAGCCTTTTTACCAGGATGTTTAGCCTTTGTAAGTCCTGGGTTTTGATGGATGATCTATTGGATGCTGCTAATCCAACAGATGACGGCAGAAGTACAGCACCACAGACTTTCTTGATTATGTTTTACTGCAAGTTTTTATTTTTACTTCAGGGCCACATAAGCAGCAGGTGAAAAATTGCCTCATTTGAGGAATTAAAATTTTAAAAGTCAGTCATCTATCCAATTTGCAGAAGATGTCAAATATAGCAAAAGAAAAATACTGGGTGCATTGTTTACTGCATGCACGATAGAAAGGAATTTGGGAAAAATTAAATAATAGTTGATTAAATTGTTTACATTTTAATAAAGTAGATTGGTATGTACAGTAAATATTTTTTTTCACATAGGTTCATTGTTTAGGTACTGAAATTAGACCAATCAGAAGGGGCTGCACAGTTGGTAGAGCTGTTGTCTTGCAGCAAGAAGGTCCTGGGTTTGATTCCCAGCTCGGGGTCTTTCTGCGTGGAGTTTGCATGTTCTCCCTGTGCATGCGTGGGTTTTCTCTGGGTACTCCAGCTTCCTCCCACAGTCCAAAAACATGACTGTCAGGTTAATTGGTTTCTCTAAATTCTCCTTAGTTGTGAGCGTTGTTTGTTCTGTCAGTCTCTGTGTTGCCCTGTGATGGACTGGTGACCTGACCAGGGTGTACCCTGCCTCTTGCCAGAAATGTCTCGCGGATGGATGGATGGATGGGAACTGTATCATATTAAACAGCAAAATTAGAATAAGAACGAAATGAGTCTGAGTTGGCTAACTATCAAAAGTTTTTTTCTTCTGACAGTTTTTGTGTGCAATATTTCATCTTAGCAGACATGTTTGCTTTTAGTTAAGCGTTGTGTTGTACATTTAATGAAGACATTTTAAACCTATAATCACTGCTGAATAAAAGCGGGTTCACACTTGAAACTGTGATAGTGAACATCGAATATCAAACGACTCCTGAACTATTAGGATGGTTATCCTTCACAATACCTTCTTCTGTCCTACTTAGCATCTACTCCAGCTGCTGGTGGCTTTCTGACGAAGAGAACAATAAAGTGTATACCAGTCAAATATTCCACAGAAAGAGCTCTTCTCACCTTGTTTTGACCAAAACGAAGTATTTCTCTTCTACTTCGATTTGATTCTAATTTCAGATTTCGATTCCCCATAAGCTGATACTTTTTACATTTCCCTTTTCTGTAACTGTTGTGGTTTTCAGAAAGGTTTAAAACTGGAAATCAAGCACGATACAGATCTAACTGAACAACACCTCAGAGTGGAGCCTCTCATCGCTAAATTACTCCACACAATCCCCCCCACCCACCCCTCTCTTGTGAAATTCTGCTGTTCTAATAACCCACAGTGCGCTCTATTCTGGAGAGATTAATAAACTTCTCATCGCTGCCACACAAGAGAAAAGAAACCTTTGCTCTGTTTAATGACAACTGTAAAGTGGAGGCAATCATGGGATGCCTGCCATGACATTTTCCCGTTCCCTGTCCGCTCCACTTATCTCAGACAAATGGCCATGCCGGGCCACTATCGAGATGAAGCGTTTTCCCCGAGTCATTACGTCTGTCACCGGGGCCATTTCCATATTGAAAAATCTGAAACAATAAACGACGCCTGAGCTTTTAATAACCGCGAAGGAATCATATTTGGAAAATTGCATCGAAGCAATAACCTTTTCTCCCTGTAATTAGATGACAGAGAGGTCCTGGTTTTAATTAAGTCAGCAATTTATAGTCGCCCAGCCATACCTCAGCGCGCTGATTAGTATAGGAGGGATCATAGAACAACGTTGCTTCAGTTTGAACAGATTTGATCTAGTAATTACTGTGTTATATGGCAAAGGCCGCAGCAAGTCTTAGTCTCCAGGCTGGGCTGCTGCGGTGCTCTGTGAAGCATGGCCCCCTTTTCCTTTACCATCGCCAGTGGAGCTGAAAATATGTGGCAAGCAAGTGTCTGTCTGAATGGGTTTTCTGAGGTGGTCATCAACAGAGGGCATAATGTTTGAGGAGACACATTAAGGTGGAGCTGTGAATGCCAGCGCTCCTCTGTGTGTGTGTGTGTGTGTGTGTGTGTGTGTGTGTGTGTGTGTGTGTGTGTGTGTGTGTGTGTGTGTATGTATGTGTGTGTATGCAGTGTGATTTCACACTGCATTGTAATTGATCCTCTTGGTCACTATTAAATGTTAACATTCACACAAGGCAGAGGAGGGGGAGGGATGGAGGGAGGGGGCAGGAAAAGGGGAGTTAAAAGATGCTGCTTTGGCTCCGTGTTAATAAACACGGCAATTTAGCCTCAATTTATGTCCTGACAGGTCGTAATGAAGACCATGAAAAGAAGATTAGCTGGAGCTGTTATGGTAGCCTGTCTGGGGACCGCCATCATGAGGCTGTGGGGACAGGCGCTCGTCGTGTGTGAGCTGGCAGCCTCCGGCCTGCTGCAGCCATCCACATGATTGACAGTAATGGTCTGGTTTCAGGAGAGGAGAAGTGGATCGGTGTTCTCATTCGTCACATTATATACAGACATGCATCTATAGGCGATCAGGACAATAGCACATGGCAGCCCCCCCTCCCCCCCCAACCCCTTGACATATCATTAGTGACATCAAACAGATGCTTGTGATCTGTGCCACTAAATCCATTAGCTTCTGGGACTAACCACTAAGGTGTCTTATGTTGTTAAGATGCTCCTTTGAGACAAACGGAGAAAGAATTGATCACAGACACAATAATAATGTGATGCACAGAAAAGAGTTATGAGGAAAACTAATAAGGTGTAGCTCGGGGTGCAGCATGCTGTTTGTCAGCAGTAACTTTGTTTGAAATGGACTAAAAAGTTCAGAACACTTAATCAGTGTTGCAGATTTTGTTTGCTTAGTGTCCAAGCACCCGCAACCTCCCCCCTCCCCCCTCCATTTCATTAGTTTGTTTTTATACAAAGATATTGCAAGTTTAATGTTTCTATTAATGCACATTGGACAAAATAACCCAATGGTTTTCTTAGTTTAAATATTTCCAATGGGACACTCAACATAAAATTCAACAGTCTAGGTAACCAACACAAGCAAATATATCAGAGCAAATTAGTCAATTAGTTAAGTTATGTGTAAACAATGTGACAAAGGGAAAAGCTGCTGAAATCTGTCAGTATTTCGAAAGCGGCATCAGATGGCTCGGTTAACTGATGGGCTGCACAGAGGCTGGTATTAACTGGCACAATCAAGATCATCACAAATAAAAAATCCTAGTGCTGCAAAACACACTAATGGCAATGATTACAGCTACATTTAGAAACATCTGAATGGTCCAGTGGGCTCACTTGAAGTGATGATCTTGTAGTGAAAAGAACATCGTTTCGCCATAAACCAGCCGCGACGAGGTACTCTGCATTTGGAAATATACAAAAATTTTGTCCAAGAACCAAGGACCAATAAATTAGAGCTTCAGAAAGACCTGGCATTATAAGATGTGCTTTACCATGAAAAAAGGTAAAGTAATCCACTCAACCCCAATGGCTTCAATGCACCCTCACAGCACAAGACTCCACTGCTGAAGAAGTGGACTCTTATTTATGCAGCATCTTTCAAGATAAAAAATTACAAATTGCTTGTACAAACTGAGAATAAAAATAAAAAGCACATAATTAACTGAAAGCTGATTTAAAAAAGATAAACCATGAATCTGCTGACCTCAGAGACAGAGGAAGGGAATTTCAGAGTCTTGGGGGCCACATGAGGGAAGACTCTGTCTCCCTTTAGTTTCCAGTCTTGTATCAGGGACTGTCACCAGGTTTGGATCACAGGACCTCATGACCCTGATGAGGGTGTGCAGATGTTGAAAAAAGATGTCGAAGCTCGTTTAAAACCTGCTGCAGAAGATTTGGATGAGCCACTGAAATACTGGGAGGATATTGTCTAGCAACATGAGGCCAAAGGGGTTTTTCAGATGTGTGTAGATGAAGAAGGGATCTGCTTTCTCCACCAAAACAAAACATCACACCAAAACTCAATTTTGCAGGGGGCAACCTTCATTGGATGGTGGGAGCTGTCATACACTATTTGGTCCTGGTGGATGTCACCAGGAGTGAAGGAAGGTGAATGAAAAATGTACAGATACACTCCTGGAAAGAAGCTGAAAATGCAGATTTTTGTGTAGATTTTCAAGCAAGAAGAAAGTCGCAATTTAGTTAAAGTTTGTGTGAAAGAATAGAGCAAAATCCTGCACTCAACCAATACATATGAAGCAGATATATGCATTAATAATCTTGCATTTAGAAATCTTGGATGTGAATCTAGATTTTGGGCTCTGTATACGCCCCCCAGGACGAGTCATTTTGTTTCATACCTGAAAGATGTCTGTTGAATGCTGAACGGAGATTCCTGCAAAGCTAAACTCCCAATCTTATAGACGATCCCAGAGGCCTAATGGAAGAATGGGGTTAATTAATCCCAGAGGACTTCTCAGACAGGGTGCAGGGGCTCCTCAACTTCCCCCCTTCCCTCTTGCACTTCCCGCCATAAAGGTCACACTTCACAATAGAGAAACAATGCTTGTGTTGCCCCTCTGAGGACTCATCTCTTACCCCCAAAAAACATCTAATTTGATCTCTTTCCTTCAATCAGCACAACTATATACGGCCTCAGAGCAAACCCTGGAACACATTGGGACATTAAGTGCCAACACTAAATGCTGTCCTCGGGCTCTGAATCATCCACAGATCTGTGACAAAGCACCCTCTGAGGCTACGAAGTCTGGTACTAAACGTCCACCGGCGGTTAAACATCATTTGTACACTGACGTTAGATGCTAAAGAGTGTCTCCGGGCCTTGGCAGTGCGATTGTGGCCTCTGATTTTTGGGTCATTATTTGGGTGACATTTTCCTCTGCTCCAGCATTCTAGTCAAATGGCATTGGGAATACTTTTTAGCACTTTCTCTGCTCTCTTCTTTCAAAGAAAACCGTCGATTAAGTGTGTTGACAAATGAAGAAAAATGAATTTTTGCTGAAGTTTAATTTCTACAACAGTTGGCTTGGATGTCACTACAAAGATAACCTGGTTTGAGTTTGTATTCCTGCATCTGTCGTATTTGTGATTCCTCTCGACGCATTTCATCGCGAGATCGCTGGCGTTTCACATAAAACACTCATGAAAAAGATCAATTTTGCACTCTTTAGGTTCATTAGTACCAGCTTACTCTTTATTTGATTTGCCTCAACACCTCCTCATCCAGCAGACAGGCTAGCGGAGGGTTTTGGCTGCAGAAGGAGTGCCTCCCCTGGGCTGCAGAGGAGCTCCTGTCCCCCTTCTCTTCCTGCAGCTGGAGCTACCAAAGCCAGATGCTTCGCAGCTCCACCACCCTCTGTCCCCCCTCTCTCTCTTCCAGGAGGATGGTGCCCAGAGAGGAGGATGACAAACGCCTCTGCCTCCGCTTACTGACGGATTTGGACGACCTGACTCCAGCCCCGCACTGTTCCAACCGCCAGCACAAGATGTTGACTTAATGGAAGGGGGTTTGGCTGTGGATGGGCCCATATGTGTTTGTATTGAGAAAATATGGCAGAGTGGCGTGTCCGCGTAGCCGTGTGTTCAGCGGGACAGCATTTGGGTGTGTGTGTGTGTCGCTTCCACCTAGCCCAGACTGCCTACATCCATCATGCCATGACGCTCTGGCAAAGAGTGGGACTCAGACAGCTTCACTAACACACGGTCAGTTAAATTGCCTGTTAAATTGTCCTAGGCTGCAGCTATCTTAGGTGTATATAAAAACACTGCACTTAAAGTGTGCACTTAAAGGCAGAAATTGTCAAGTAAATGCCAGCCTCCTTCCACACATTGGAAAAGAAAAAGAGTAAAAGGAGGGAGAGACAAAGATCCTATGAGGGGAAACAGCCCTGCAGCATCCCATGTGTGTCTGCAGAAAATGCTGCAGCTACGTTTTCAACTGCACTGTCACCAATCTTCTTTGTATCTGCGTAAGATACATGACAATTCGCTGTAATACCAATATTCTAAAGTTTAACGGCACTTTAGAATATTAAAGTGCTTTAACATTTTTGCTATTTTGAATATTAACATAACTGTTAAAAGAATCCTCTTCCAACTGGCTGTGTGAGCCTGATGCCCATCTGATCAATAAGCTAAATTATGCATGAGCAGCCAAACCCTAATCCTTCCTTATCAACCTTAACCGTGATCCCTTAATGATTAAAACCGCAGTCTCAATCCAATACGTTTGACATTTCTCTCCATGCAACCAGATGGAAAATTAAGTCTCATTCTTTTTGCATTACTGAGATATTAAGGGTAATTGCATGCTTCTCTCACACAAACTTGGGAGACACAGAAAAAAAAAGAAAAAAAAGCTTTGCAGAGCTGCTTTATTGTAACAAGGGGGCGTCAATGAAAAAAAAAAGGAAAAGAGTTAGTTATGGACACTGGTCAGTGTTTATGAGAAGAGATTTAAACAGATAATGAAGAAACTCACAAAGGAAGTGCAAAATCTATTCATTTTCACATTAGCTCACACATAAACTTTTCAACTTGTGTGAATATAAGGTCAAATAAAAAAAAATAAAAAATTGAATGGCTTGATATTCTCCTAAAACTAATATTTGATCCCTCCGTGTGCATTGATTACTTTTAAATATTAATGGTCATTCATAATTTACACTGCTCACATAATGAATTATATTTGTATGTGTTTTTATTGTGTAAAATTGACAACTGAAGATTCTAATTTTTATTAGTAGATGGATGCATGCAGCTAGCAACTATAAACAGTGAAGCTGTCAAAGTGGTATTTTTTTTATATTGACACAACAGAGGCTTCATGCATTAGCTGCTTCAGCTGGCAATGTGTGACAGTGACTGCAGAACACATCAATATATGTCAGTAGCTGTTGGTATAAAGCCATGGAAATCGTTAAACTGCTCAAAGATGTAACAGGGGGAACAATATTTCCTAAATGTCAAAGAATAAATGTAACTCCAATAAGGTGACTGCGTTTATAAGGACTTGGGTTAAATTAGGCATTTTGTAGTCATTCGTTGGACAATGACAAACACGTGTGTGGTGTACTGACAAATACAAATGAAGTTAATTAAAACAACAACAACATTATTTTCCATAAATGTGAAAAATGCTACTTTAAAAATGAGAATTTCAATTGTTTTCTTGCTTATTTGCCAGTTCCTGGGGGCATAAAAGTTCCAACTTCTCCTCACCAACAACAGCTGCAGATCTCTCACTCGCCACTAGGAGTCAGAAAAGCTCCACAAGAGGCGAGTGAGGCGCGCTGGGAGCCTGGGAGCTGCCGAAGCGCTCAGGGCAACTTCTCACACAGTCTGAAGATGTTTCGGTTAAATTTAGACTCTGATGTTTTCTTTTAATGAAGCGGGTTTAGTTTTGAGTAAATAACACTTTATTTGGACAATTACGTCGAATTGATACAGTTTAAATAAAATCTCAGAGATACATAACCCTTAAGAGCAGTGGAGTAAAAAAAAAATCTTCTCCTGTAAATTGTGTGCTTTTTAGTGGAGCAGGGCGAGTGCTAGGATCATCATCGTGGTGTCTAAACTTTTTGGCCCTCATGTTGGACTTCATTTGTTGAGGAAGGTGTGACCAGGAGCCAGACAGCAGTCTTCTTTTAATCTGCGTTTTTCTCTTGTTCTGCTCTAGCAGACATGGTACTTTGCGGGGGATTTTGGCGAAACTTCTGCCCATCTGCTTGCCCATCTGAAGAGGGCCAAACCTTAACTTTCGCAGCGCAAAACCACAGAGGAAGGAGCAGTTACTGGGGGATGGGGATTGGAATGGAGGGGGGGGGGGGGGCGCATTAGGGAATCAGTGACAGTTTTATTGCTGTGTGACGTGATTTGATTTGGCACACTTATATGCACAAAGTAGGCTAAACAGACGCAGGAAAACCCAAAGCAGTTGCGTCCTGAAAGACCGCTCTCTTCCATCCCAATGTCAAAATGACCCCAGCAAAGATTTTCAATAATGGAAATGAGCTAAACGTCTACTTCTGGTGGAGTTCCTGTTCAGGGCGGAACCTGCCTGGTTAATGCGCACACATCACTCTAATGCATGTTGATCGGAGACTCTTTCCCGCGACAAAACCGTACAGCTGTCTTCAAATCATCACACGTCAAAGCGATATGAAAATAAGCCCATGCAAATCCAAGTCAGGTGAGTCATACTGCATATAGTAGCATATAGAGGAAAACAATACCCATACCCATCCAAGTTGCTTATTTAGTCTGACATTCCCACCAAGGTTCAGGGTTTGATTTAAACCTGGTACAAGTTAAAAAATTGCTTCTTTTCTCTCTCTCTCTTTTCTTTTTTTTTTTTTTTTGCTGAGTTTATTGAGTTGTCTTGGTGTATTAAAGCGGCAACCTTTAATCACAGTTCATCCGTCATTATTTACTGAATATTAAGCATCAGCGACCCTGCAGTGCGCCTAGACTTGTGTGTGCTCTTCTCTCTCTCTCTCTCTCTCTCTCTCTCTCTTTTTTTGCGTCAACGCAGGAGGAGGGTTGCATCTGTTAGGGTCCAATGTTAGTCTTAATTACTGGCCTTCATGTTCTCCATGGCCCTCAACCGTCTTTAATTAAAACCTTGATTAGGGGGGAGGAGGTCTCGGGCAAGACTATTACCAGATGGGTTTCCAGCAATAATAATAAAGACTTTATCCTCCGCCACGGCTGCCGCCTGTGAGCCATAAAGCGCAGAGAGCGCCGGCCGAGCATATCAAAGCACAGCGAGCAGAAAGAGGCTGTTAATTACGCCGGTAATTACTTGTCTAATTACGGTTCGTTTGTGATTACATTTAGAAACGTTTCACGGAGTACACAGAGGCCCTCCGTGGCCAGAATGCGGGCTTAACACTGCATAGACCGAGATGTAGTGTGTATCCACAGCGGGGTGCTGCTGAATAACCGGCCTGCAAGGGATGGACTGAATAAGATCAATAGTGAAGCGCTGACCCGAAAATCATCTTTATTTCTCCTCGGAGAAGTCTTCAATAATCTGTACGTTCAAGGAGTGAACAAAGTGAATCCAGAATAAGTCGCAAACATGTCAAAACACAAAATTCGATGTTTTCCTTTTTGTCGCTTTACGCTTGTCCAAGATTCCTTGTTGTGTCGCCTCTGTCTCCAGAACATGAAAGGCTTTAGAGATTTTAGTGGAGCTCAGCCGAGCTTCCTTAAAAGCCCCCCGAAGAGGTCAGTTGGAGCTTTTTTTTTTTTTTTTGGTGAACTCTATGAGTCTCGGTGTAATAATTCACAATTTCTTAGTGTGAATAATCTTTGCGATTTGCAGGAAAAGGATGGAGAGTCCAAATCAGTAATGCATCCTGACATGTTCCGCAGAACTGCGCATTAACGATTCAGGAGTTGCCCCTTTATGAATATATCTTGCCAATGGTCTGAAAGTCATTAGGGGTGCGCACAGGCATGCCGCCGCTTTTATATTCAAGACGGAGAAACTTGCAAATAACAATCAGTTCAATTATCCTCAAAATATTTACTCCGGGATAGGCTTTGTCATCCGGACACGGAGAAGGAGGGAGGGGAGGAAGAAGTGATTTCTTGCCACACTATGTGCGTCCATTTTCCAGACGGTTTGCCGTCGTTATTGCCTGATTTGCTGTGTGTTGTTTTACACAGGCCTGTTATCTGTGTGGATTTGCGAAGCCTGCGTTGCGCCCGCTGCATCCGTTTATGCGTATCACAAAGATTTGCGCTGAGTTTGTCACATTTGGTGCTTTATCCGTCACCTCTGTTGCTGGGAGCCATGATGGACTCTGCGCCGTCAGGCGTTCCAACGTGTCTGAAGAGCCTTATATCTGCCACCTTGACAGATATTTAATTAAACACTTTAGATTTTTCTCAGATTTTGGCGTGATGCTAGACTAAAACAATCCCCAAGTGAAACACGGTGGTGGAAGTATGGTGGTGGAGTATCTATCTATCTGTCTGTCTGTCTGTCTGTCTGTCCGTCCGTCCGTCCGTCCGTCCGTCCGTCCGTCCGTCCGTCCATCCATCCATCCATCCATCCATCCATCCATCCATCCATCCATCCATCCATCCATCCATCCATCCATCCATCCATCCATCCATCCATCCATCTATCTATCTATCTATCTATCTATCTATCTATCTATCTATCTATCTATCTATCTATCTATCTATCTATCTATCTATCTATCTATCTATCTATCCGCAGCTGCCGGTGGTGTAATTACCTCTCTGCAGCAGGTGCTCTGGCCTCTCTGACCCCGCGCAGTAAAGCGCCACAGGCCAGGTGATGGCATTAGCGAACTAATGTCTATTTTTACATCCCGCCTCCTCCACCAGGAGAGAGAAAAGAGCGGGGCTGAATTACAAGCTCACAAATGTCATTCCGTCACACGTCACTCATCGTCGTGCCTGCTGAATCTGGCGAGAGGGTCTTTCTAATACTCAGCTGAAGAAGATTTGATTTCGAATGCTGAGTTTTTGAAGGCAGATTCGATGTCTGTCTTGGTGTATACATATTTAGCCAGGGGTTAAAATGTGCAACTTCTCCTTTCCATGGAAGATTTATTTATTTATTTATTTAAATCAAAATCTGCGGAGTTCAGACATTCACGCGCCTTATTGGAACAATCGAGTTACAAATTGACAACTAAACGGAGAAACGAGTTCAAACTTGCGTTGAGATCCTATGTCTTGATCACAAATGCCAAGCGGTGTGTTGGCTAAAACGCTCGCCCCGTATTTCACAGAAAAGTGCACAACCTCGATGCACAGAATATTTTTGTTCTTGCAGCTGAGGGGATGAAAGTGATCAAGTAAAGAGGATAAAGCGCGCTTTCCATTTAAACTCTTAAACAAATGAAGGTTCACCTCAACCGATGACTTCAAATCGTTGCCATGGTGGCTGTAAAACATACATTCCACTGGTATTTCACACAACACAAATCACAGAGTTGTCTTTTTCTTCTTCTTTTTTTTCCCCAATTAGCTGTTGAAAGTCGGAGGTCCAATTGCTATATTAGATCACATTTGTTATGAAGGTAGTGCTCCTTGATGGCGCTGAATCCAGGCCAACACCCTTTAGTTGATGCGTAATTTGCTGCACCGTGCGTAATTAACTGAGTCGCCATCAGAGCCCGGTATTTGCAGCACTTTATTTTTGAACGGTGCAATACGTTTCCATTAAATGTTATTAAAGCGCGGGGAGTGACGAGCTCTCATTTGTCTTGTCAGGACATCTGACAACCTCGTTAGCTCCCATTTTCCCCTGTCAGCTCACAGCGCGACACGGACACTGACTTTAGCCACTCCTGGCAAGTGAGTGAGAAACGCGCCTATTCAGCCCTGCGCAAAGCAGGAGCATTATTGTTCAGAGCACAAAGCATCAGAATCAATCAGGGCGAAGCCTGGATGGCAGGTGTCAGTCTTGGGTATGTTTTTTTTTTTCTTTTAATCCATGAAACTGTCAATCTTTAATTTTATTTAAAGGTCATAGATTTGGGGCATACTATCCCTTCATTCTCACTTTCTGTACACACCCTGACTCTGACGTGTGCAGTTCCACATATTTCACTGCTCGCACAGGCCTCTCACATGGATCAACTGTTTGGCAAGTAGACCTGTTTTGGATATTTATCAGAAGAAAATAAAAGAGGGGGTTGGGGGAAGTGATCATGTTGTTTCCAAAGGAAGAAAAGCCAGAAGAACACTTAATGGCACGGGATCTTTCCGCTCTCTGCGCTTTCAGATGAAATTCTAGATCGAAGTTCGGGCTTGTCACGTCGAGCGAAAGTGAACTCCTAACATCCAGGGCGTGCCTGTCTGCTCCGGACAAATTGCATCCAATCACCCCGGGGGAATTCGGCTAATGTCTCGATCCGAAGCCGCAGAGCGCGGAGAAGAAAACAAATCAAGCTCTGCGCACAACAGAGCGCGCACAACTTCTTAAAACATTCCAGCGCAGAAATGAGAGAAACGATAAAGTGCGTCTTTACGTTCGTGTAATGAGAGGTGGGAATTAGGTTAGATCACTCTTTCATTGTCTACAGCTATCTGACACGATCGGCTGAGTCCCCTGAACACTTCTGGTGCTCTTTGGCAGAATCACACTATCATGTCATCCATCAGGTATCCAGGGGCCCAAACAACTGTTGCCCCCATTTGATTCATCGTTCATTGCGCACACAACAAAAGGCATTTTTTGCAGCTAAGAGGTGTGATTCAAGGCATTGATTCAGGTGCTATTTAAAATAAACTCCAAGTTCAGGAACTCACCTTCTTGTCTCGGGTTTCCTCTCTTTGAGAGCTGCATCATCTCTGCGTGCACCCAAAGTGCTTGGTCCTCCTGGACATTTTTCCCTGTCTGCTATAGCGGCAGTAAACAATAAGCTCGTGAAGCGTAGAGCGATGGTAGCATAATGTTCTGCATGGCTAGAGAGGGGAGGTCGATCATTGCATGATTTGTTTTAATTTTTGATCAGACGGGGCGCCCAGGAGATTGACTTCTCAGTGCAAAACAAAACAAAACCAAACCAAACAAAACAAAGCAAAACAAAAAAAGACTAAAGTGCAGCATCTGTAGTTTGCTCCAAATTTTTTTTCTTCTTCTTTTTTCACTTAAAGGCCACAGTGTGTCTAACTTATATCTACAAGTTAAGTCTGGTGCTTAACTTAGACTGGAATGTCTTGGTTAATATGCAATGGGAATAGATAATAGAATCATATACAAATACGGGCTGATATCATGAATATTTGAGTTGCAGAGTTTCCATACATCTATAAAACGCAGAAACAACTGTCAGTGTGTTTTAGTGTGCAAATGGCTGCGTGTGTGTGCGTGGGAGAGAGGGACAGAAAAGCGGGGTGGGAGGGAGGGAGAGAGGGAGGAAGGGAAGGAGAGGGAGGTGGCGTTGTGCAGCAGCAGCAGCGTGGTGACGGCAGAGGGAAAACCGGCTGGACAGATTTGCCTTCACGCCTGATCTGCTTCTGGAGAGCGGGGCTGTGTGGGAAGGGAAAGGGAGCACCTGGCCCGACCGCTGCATCCCATCTCGTTTTATTGACAGCCTGATAAGCAGGGACCAAGCCGTGCGGTTTCCAGCGCCCATGTTGAGCACCCTGCTGCGTTGCACAGTATCGAGGCCTCTTAATGGCAGCGCATCCAAATAATGACCCGAACGCAGCCAGTCCTGGCTGGCCCGTACCTGCCCTGCCCTCCCCCACCAACCCCCCTCCTCCCCTCACCGCCTCTTCCTGGGAGACGAGCGGCGGCGCGGTTGCCCATTAACTCACCGTCTTGTTCAAATTGACACAAACGTCAGTGGTTGTGGAAAAAAAAAAAAAGTTTGAAGCTTTTAGCCTGCCTCGGTAAAAGCCGAGCAGAAGCCCAATTATGAGTCACTGATGACAATTTTATAGGGCCAGAGAAATAAAAGGCCAGAAACAGTGGAGACGTCTGGTTACCTCTTCTTTATGGCGAATAAAACGTTTTATTCCTCTCGTTTCTATGCGTGAGTTTCTATGTGAGAGATTGAAAAAAATACCCCGCATCCACCGAGAGTGGTAGGGGAGGTCTGAGAGAGATTTGCTTCCACGTGGTCTGTCCGCACCTGTTGCACTGAGCATGCCCAGGCAGGAAAACACCCCCAAATAACGCTTTTAATGTCTTAACACCTTAGTCACGATGTAAGTCAGCACAATTTATCTTAACACAGAACATCACAGAATTTTTTATTTATTTTTTTTATGAGCGCTGCTAGACAAAATAAACTAATAAAATGCGCACACTGTAATTTCCAGACCATTTGAAATTCAGAAGAACCTTAGCTAATCTCAGCTTGGGAGCAGAATTTAATGTGATTTGTTGGGTGTGTTGTTGCTGTGGTAGAACTTATTTATGTGGTAGACATAAATAAATAAATAAATAAATAAATAAATAAATAAATAAATAAATAAATAAATAAATAAATAAATAAATAAATAAATAAATAAATAAATACAAGTATTTATCTATTAACCAAAATTGATCTGTCTTAATATGTTAGATATTTTTAAGAGTGTAAATTTATATGGGTGCCAGATGCCCCCTGTGGGCCTCCCCTGGGCGCGTCACTGGCCTGCGGCACGCTCGGCGTGTATTTACAGAAACTTGAGAGCAGAGCGGACAATTAAATTAAAATACACACGATTAAAATAAAACAATAGCCTTTATAATGCAGAGCAGAGTCTCTGTAGAGTCGGCGGCTAGTTGTGTTAGCGCCCGCACGCATGCGGCTCCCCGCACACAGGCCGGTGAGCTCCACATGGAGGCCACCTTGCGCACTTCCCAGTCCCTGCGCTCCACCGCGTCCTGTCTAAGGTGTGACGTCGAGCCGTCGCTCCAGCCAATCACTGCCAACTTCAGGCTGATGCTGAGGGGGAAAGTTGCTGGTTAGTGCTGCATATTTTTCCAACCCTCCTCACTCTCATTGACATTTCAACTCCACGACGGATCCGAAGGTAGACAGACTTTTTATTTATTTTTTTTTTCGGGAGCTACACGTTTCTGAGGAGAAATCCGGCGGAGGGACGAGGCGAACTTATATACACACGGATAGGATACACGGTTACACACCGCTGCTGCCTTCACTCCGGTGAGTTTCGTTGAATCACATTTTTATTTTATTTTATTTTATTTTTTAAAGCTTTTCATACATACATCCTAATCAGTTCTGATGTTGAACGACATCAGAACTGGAGAATATGCGTATATTTTCCTTTTATAGAACGATAACTTTTTACAACCCTGACGCATGTTCGGATACTAAAGAAAAACATAAAGAAAAGAAAGAAAAAGTGCTTCGCATGTTGCTCCATAATCAACGACACAAGCTGATCAGAGTGAGCGGATTTCCTTTTTGTTGCCGCTAATGCAGCTTTTATTTAATCCTCACTTTAAGCGCTTTTAACTTATTTCCATTAAAACCTCTGGTGAGTTGAAAACTGCTCGGACTCCATTGATCAGTCCGGCGGACATGTCGCTGTCCAGCGGCGGAATCTCTCACCTGCGGGTCTTGGATCGATGCTTCCTCCGCTTGTTTAAGTTTTTTTTTTTTTTTTTTTTTTTGATAGTTTGGAGGCGCTAAGTAGTGCCTGTGAACCTAATGAAGTTAGACCGGTTCACTGAATATCGTGTGAGGGCAACACGAGCTCTGATGAAGAAAAATGAATGAGTTGTGCGATTTGTAAGTGGAGTTATATTTTTGCTTTTGAAAAGTGAAAACGGTCTACACTTTTTTTATTAAATGTGCGTCTGTAATATTTGCATACAGCTCGCCTCCTGGCAGCATCACGTCCAGGTTTTTCTGGCCCCTGTGTCTTTTCCTGCTCTATCAGTCCCGGAGTTTCTCCCAGCTTTCAAACCTTGTGCTTTTTCATGCTGCTCACCTTAAGCGCCAATTGCAGCAATGATCCGACAACATCCTGTGCAGAAACATGAACACACTGAACTGAATTCAATTTAATAATGAGAGGATATAGTGTAAATGTAAGGAGCAAAACGCAGTATAAACCATTTTATTTTTTTTTTTTTTTTTTAATTACTCATGCGGTCATTTCTACAAAAGACGCAACAAAGAGGAGACGAGCAAACATTTAAACAACGGGAAAACATTTTATATGCCACGTTCACTTATTATAACTCAGTATGCTGAAAAATCGCGCGCAGTTAAAGGAGCTTCCTCTGTTTCTGGTCGCGCTCCACGTGCGCCGCCAAGCAGGGAGAAAAAAAAAACTGGCTGATGTGGACTGATGAAATCTTAGAGCATACGTTCAATTTATTCGTTTAAAGACCGAATCCGACTTATCCAACGCGTCAATGACATATGCAAATAAAACAACCGTGGTGTCCTCGTGCGTCCTGTTGAAGTGAGTGAACGTGTCACTCACTTCCTCCTGTTTGATGAATCAGTGACAGGAGGAACAGCCCAAGTTCTGCAAATATTTATTAAGCATATTTATACATGCATATGAGAGACTTATTTTACAAGTACTGCAACTGCTGTAATAATAATAATAATAATAATAATAATAATAATAATAATAATAATAACAATAATAATACATCTAAATGTCCAGAATATTCTGTAATACTCATAACGCTGTGTTGAAAATGGTATTTTGATAATGCAAAGACATATAAATATAACAAGAGTATGTATTTAAAATATGAAGATAATGTGATGGTTTTTTTTAATTTGTAATATTTTTTTAATTAACTCTTCGTCTTTTCAGCTAATAGACTTCTTTAAATGGCAGACGTAGAAATATATTCATTGGATTAAAATCATATATATATATATATATATATATATATATATATATATATATATATATATATATATATATATAAAAGGCAAACAGCTCTATTAAACCAGCAAAAATATTTAAAAAGTGTATACAGAAATCTAAGTTTTCTTAAGTTTGATCTAATTTACCTCTGAAAACTTCACCAGTGAGGTTCAGCTGGAAAACTCCCATATTAGTCAGCATGGCTACTTGACTCTCCAACAGATCTGCTTTCCCCTCAGCAAAACAAAATGTTTTCACTTCAGATCTCTCTCTTTTTTTTCTTTTTTTTTTGAAAGTATTCTTTCTTTCAACTTTTTTTGTATTTAAAAGTTTATAGAGGAATACAAATACTGCGTTGCCTCCGGGGGAAATAGCGAGCAGCTTAGGCTTTCCTTTCAAGGCCTGTGACATTAGTTGCTGCTAATCCGAATTGGGCTAATTGCTTTCCCAACATAACCCCCCCCGCCCCTCCACCCTCTTCTTCAATTATTTATTCATTTCATACAGTATTTAATTTACAGCAATTAAATGAACTTTATCAGCTACAAAGCTTGAAATAAAAAAAATTAAAAAAGAAGCTGATATGATCTAATATATATATATATATATATATATATATATATATATATATATATATATATATATATATATATATATATATATATATATATATATATATATATATTAAATTGCTTTATTCCCACTAGGCTTGACACAGATTGATGTATCTGGGAAGATTTTGAGAAAAAAAGAAAAGATTACAGAAACCTCTTGAGAGTGGAGAGACAACGAATTAGCTCTTAGAGCGGATTTACAGCTTAACCAAAAAAAAAAGAAACCAATAACCAACTGGAGGCATTGTTTCCAAAGAAAACTACTTGACACTCTCACCGGGGAATCTGTCTGTCAGGCGAAGGCAGCCAGGTTAGTGGCGTGAATTCTGTTCTCTTCTGTTTTGTTTTGTTTGACAGCTGCAGACTGTGACAAGTGATTTAAAAGTAGTGAGTGAGTGGCACTATACAGTTAGCACAACAAAAGTGTGCATTTGTAGAGAGTTTTGCAGAAAAAATAACCCCCATATATTTCTGCGACCCCCTGAACAGACAAATTTGGAGACTTTAAAACGGTTCCTGGATTTAAAAAAAAGAAAAAGAAAAGAGAAACTTTCTAACCGTCCTTCTCCTGGAGCTCTCTCTTTCAAGAACAACACTGCGGATATAGAGACCTTTCTTTGGCCCTTTTAGCATCAGTCTTACTTTAATACATCCAAACTCTTGGAAACTGTAAATTATTCAAAGCAGTATAGCTGAGT